>NW_021248216.1:0-2826 GCF_002162155.2 Triticum dicoccoides | reverse complement strand
CTTTTGACTTGTTAATTGCCATCAAATGGAACAAAATGCTTGCATATATATTGTGGGTAGTCCTCCTGATCAGTAATGGTTTGACACAAACCTACCCCCTTAGTTGAGGCTGGCAGGCAGCAACACCACATGAATGCAAGCATGCAATAGAAAGGTGAGGTTCTGAATTTAGTCACTAGTGACATTCTTTTGCTAGGTGTGGCTATCAATCAATGCGGTGCATCTGTAGGATTTTATGCCGTTGTGGTCTTGCTATGAAATGTAGTTCATAGTGTTCTTTTTCCAACTAGTAAGAGAAATTCACACTCCAAAAAATAGCAATCAACAAAAACTGCCACCGCTGCTCCCGCCGATCGTCCTTCATTCTGCATTGTATTGATGACTTTGATATTATTAAAGTTGATAACAAGATGATTGCATCCCGCCTTTTGTGCTAGACATAATCCAAATCTTAGAGTTAGTGTTTCTATTGTCAGAGCATCAGCACACCAATCAATCTTTCAATTTTCCCCAACAATAAATTTTTCTTTGTCATCTTTGAATACAACGCCACTTGTGCCCCTCAGCATATCATAATCAAAAGATGCATTAACATTCAATTTAACAAAAATCATAGGAGGTCTACTCCATACCCTCTTTTCCTTGTTGCATTAGGAGAGTGGGCATTCACGAACCCATAGAAGTCTAGTACACATCTTGACTTTTTCCTTCATGAACCAACTTACAGCTATCTCATCATAAGTACCAAGAAGTAATAGCTATCATTTTATGTGCATTCTGAAGGCCTAATATCGATAAGTCATGTTCTGGCATAAGGAGTAATAATTCAACCCCATACCACCTTTATCTTTTGGGACACACATCTTTCACCAGCCATCTAATGCATCTTCTTCTGGTTGTCCTCGTCATCCCATCAGAAATGCGATATCGTGTCAATTATTCCTCTGCAAAAAAATATAGAAATTGTAAAGAGGAACATGGTATAGGTGGGGATAGCTTGTACAACAGATTTGGGGACAGTTTCCTTCCCTCCAGCGGACAACAATTTTTCTTTCCATCCATTATTTTTTATCATGGTTCGATCAATCAGGAATTGAAAATGGTAGCTTTTGTCCATACCAATGTTTGTTGGCAAGCCCAAATATTTGTCATTGAGTGCTTCCGTTCATAATATTCTGAGTTTTGCATATTTCCACCTTGTCAGAGAAAATTACAGAGAAACCTAGGACTTGCAGTTCTATCAGTTTTGTTACCCATAATTCACAGTCAAGCTTATATATTTAAGATAACGGAGTGGACGTCATTACTTATATGATTGAAGGAGCAAATGTTATTATAGAGCAACAAGATTCTTTATTACACAAGACAACTCTAAATAGTCAGAAATTATTTCCATGGATCATCGTGATAATGAAGCAGATCATCCATCACATTCCAAAGCGTCATTTAGATAATGCATCTAGATAATGACTCTTCAAATAACTCCCCAATTGACTCTTCGTGATTAGGAAGAAGATCATCATTGTCACAAGTGTAGATGAACGATTCTTGTATGTTTGCCACTTGAGAACCACGACATCCTGCTGCGGAAATTGATCCCAGGTGCCACAACTCGGAGGTGCCCAAATAGTAAGCACATCCATATCTTCGTATGGATGGTGCCCCCAGGACTTCTATGCTTCTATCGGCATAATAGTTTCTTTGACCTTCTCTGTGTTGACCTTGTTGCTCTTTTGAATCATGCACACTAGCACCGATAAAATTCCCATTCGCAATGTCCTCTCGTCCATGACTTGTCGGTCTTTTCTCCTTCACAGTAGTGGCCATTGTAGTGTCGTCGAACACAAGGCGCAAGATGAGAACGATGCTTTAACACCCACTCATGCATTGAAGATGACTTGGATGGTTCCAGTAGTACCCATACTTGGAGTTGGCACTCATAGATAGTGGTGTAGTAGACTCCATGTTCCCGAGATATACTATAGGCTTGTTATCGATAGATTATTATTTTGGGGGTTTTGATGACTAAATGTGTCTTCTTGTCCAACAAAAGCCTAAGCATAATATCGCAAATTGTTTATGCACAATTTATACAGAGAGATAAGAATAATCATGAATTGATTGTGCTACTGATCGATGTATACCTTATGATAAGACTGCTACGACAATGAAGGTAGAGTGCTCCTCGCTAGTACACGGTGCCACGACGCTTGGGATCTCCTAGTTGATCCGATCACATCATGATTGTAGTAGCATCTCCTTCCCGGATAAAAGGTTACTCCTCCCATTGGTCATTTCTCGACGAGTACACTTGTACCATGTATGCACATCGTGGGGTGTTACCCTTGCCCGTATTTCAGAAGAGGAGCGTGTCATTTTTTAGCGACACGACAGGATTGAAAACAAGGTACGTCATACGTGTTGCACTTGCACACGAGTCGGGAGAACTCCTAGCGGCTCAGCTGGCAAGGCTTCCAAAATCCATCAGCAATCAGGCCCGGCCCAATAGCACGTTCGAGCTCTCGGACACAAAATGTCTGATTGCTATCGATACTCGATAGCACTCTGTACAAAAACAATAGAGAAAAGGATCTTTTATTTAAGGGAAATGAGTCCCTTCAACCACGGATCTTGTGAGAGCATCTGCCGCCTCCATGTCCGTCACATAGGCTCTTAATCATACGACCGGGGGTCAACCCCTCTGAGTCCACGTTCTGCAACTGGTTCATTGCTTCAGAAAGATGTTTTCCAACTGGTCCATTGTTTCAGAAAGAGGTTCTACAACTGGCCCCTTGTTGCCAACCGACCAAGGGCTAGATCCCGCAA
>NW_021248215.1:0-390 GCF_002162155.2 Triticum dicoccoides | reverse complement strand
AGTAGGAGTTGTTTGAGCCCTGTTGTGCCTACTCATTCATGCTTGTTTGTCATGCCTGCTACTGCTTAGAGTTGAGTCAGGTCTGATTCATCGGGGATGAATCAGAGGCGTGTAAACATGTCCTACTGTGTGTGAGCTAAGTGTGTGAACACGTTTTGGTAAAGGTAGCGGTGAGAGGCCATGTAGGAGTACATGGTGGGTTGTCTCATTGCAGCCGACCTCAGGAACTGAGTTCTGTGTTTGTGATCCATGACCAGTTAGTACCACACATTGGGTTCCGGTAACTCGACCCCTCTCGACTTATTAATCAACATGATCTCTGTCCAGGAGTTGCAACTAGTTTCTGGTGTTTGTAGGTAGTGTTAGTAGTCTACCAAGTGGCACCCGGTA
>NW_021248214.1:0-670 GCF_002162155.2 Triticum dicoccoides | reverse complement strand
TGGGGTGGTTCCTAGTTAATAAAACTGACAAGAGATGAAAAGTTTTTAATACGCTTGCCTATGTTGGAGAGGGAAAACATGTCCATTGTGTAGAGTATGTTGCAGTTTGGATTTGTGCTGCATGCTTTTCGTGGTTATGTCGCACAAGCTATGACTACTTTGATGAATCTCGTAAGCCATATTTTGGCTATTTTAGACCTAATTAATTGAGGGATTAATTTGTTTTATACTAGTATGAGCTAATGTATGATTATTATGGGTTGAATATATTTTGGTAGTCATTATGCGTTGCACCAAAATACGAGGGGGGCTCATCACCCATACGGAGGGAGCACTATTGTGTCAAGAATAACTTATCTCTTTATGTTTTTTTTACAATCGCTGCTGGGACACTATGCACATCATTCAACAATTATTTTGAGCAGTTCCCATGAGGAACAGGTATTTATTCGCCAGCCCTTTTTAGGACTTAAGCACTCCCATGAACCGACGGAAAACTTATTTTCTCAGCTTGCCCCTTCCAGAAACGACGAAGGCTAGTCGCGCTAACTAAGATCTAATGTATTGCCATTTTTTTGACCGTCAATGTTTAATGATCGTCACTCCTCCGACTGACATGTGGCAGCTGCCAGGAACATCATTCCAATAGTCGCAATCAAATCAGTTTTCC
>NW_021248213.1:0-708 GCF_002162155.2 Triticum dicoccoides | reverse complement strand
GGAATGATGGTTCTCTCTCCATTTCTACGAGACCTTTAAAAGAGGGACCAGACAATGCTCATTATTCATATATAAAAATTGTTACAATAACATATAAGCCATTCTATATGACTTAGTAAAATGAAAAAATGACACTGAAGACGGATCACTAAAAATCGGATGCATACCACTCGCATCCTCGCTCAGCCCCATGGCCTCCAGCAGGACCAGCAGTGTGTGTGTGCGCGGGTGCGTCGCTGGTGCTACTTCGACATTTATGAGACGGCTGCCACACAATGGTCGTGCCACTGTAAAATGCCGCCACCTAGCTCATTGTTATTTTGCCTTGTGCTGCCGCCGGCCTCCACCACGCCCCCACGCCTCCCCATCTACCCATCCCAATTGCCATAGAGGTCCGTACCAGCTCGCGCCAACAAATTCCCATGGGCGTCCCTCCTCTCCACAAGCTTTGGCCCTGTCATTGGGGTACACCCTCATATCCTGCAATATTTCTTGTCCTCAAAGCTGCCTGCTGCTACAGTTCACAATGCCCATGATGCCTCCTACTGTCCTACATATGTTGTCCGCAAATTTGAAACCATAAGTCATATACTGTATTATGCATCGCTAGATGAGGTAAACTTGAACCAGCAAGCGAAAGCATAACTCTTTGAGAACTCTATTGTCACACTTTTCACACATTTTATGAGACTTGATAAAGCTTTGACC
>NW_021248212.1:0-401 GCF_002162155.2 Triticum dicoccoides | reverse complement strand
CCTGTTCGGATGGGTCAGTGGTGTCCGGCTGACCTAGCACACTCAAAAAAGAGATGATCTAGGCAGGACATCCTCTTTTAATTCTCTCCGGCTGGCGATGGGTGGAGGGTGAAGTGGAGGCCGGTGGGTGTCTCGAGCGTGGCTGTTTCAGATAAAGTGCGTACCGATGCGGTTGCGGTTCGTCGTCTAGGACCTGCATGCGTGATCCAACAACCATTGTTACCACCTAAATGGCGCTTCGTCTAGCTTGTTGTTGTAGATAACAAAAGTTGTAACCTGCGGAAGGCGGGGAGTTAATCAGGCCAACCTAGCTCTCACCGGGCTAGCAAACTCTAGTTTTTACCCTTATCCGTCGAGGTTAAAACTATCTCCTATGGTCCATCATCTTCTTGTCATGCGTC
>NW_021248211.1:0-981 GCF_002162155.2 Triticum dicoccoides | reverse complement strand
AAGGTCTAATCTTTAGTCCCAGTTTGAGACACGAACCGGGACTAAAGAGCATCGCACCCTTTAGTCGCGGTTCGTGTCTCAAATCGGGACTAAAGGTCTCATTTGAACCGGGACTAATGCCTTTAGCCGCTCGAACCAGGACTAATGCTCACATTAGCCCCGGTTCGTAATGCAACCGGGACTAATTTGTATATTGAGTTGTGACCAAAGCCCTATTTTCTACTAGTGGAAGCAGCTATGGCGGGTCCCATCGGTAGACACTAGTTGAGAAAATTTTATCATAAAACATTCGCAATATTCGGCGAATCTATTAGGTTCGTCAAAGAAATTACCAAACCGTCGTAGAAATTGGTAGCCAGGTGCGCTCAAAGGTTGAAACGACTTAGTGACTTCTATCGTCTCTGATTTGCGGTAATCAATGATGCCACCCACGAAAACATCACACATTAGGTATTTCCATGACGTTGTCCATCTCCGTCACGAGGATTTTCGACACAGTATCTCGGTTTTCTTGTAGTGCTCTTTGATCGCATGTTCCCTTCTTCCTTCTCTGTAGGGCTCGGCATCAAGAACACATTGGAGGACCATTTACGATGCCTTCTGGTGCAAATAGTGGAAGTCTTTTAGTAAATATATATTCATGTGAAACTGAAATTCAGACAACCTTAGATGAACATTATTGTACTGAATCTTCATTGTATTGTTACCCTGTATGAATGTATATGCTAAACCAAGATTACTACTGGACTTAGGACTTAGTATTACCTGCTTGACCAAAATGTTTGAACAGACACCCTCGCGCCAAGGCGCGATCCCGATCTAGTTTACTATTTAGTGAGGGGCTATGCATTGCAAAAGCAACACTCCCTTCCGTCAATGACCAGTGGGGCATGGGCTAAGGGCCGAACGAGTGGTCAAGCCCTTCTAGCATCTGCTTGCCTGGCTGACGCTGTCGTGGTCAACCTGTAGCTTACTGGCCCG
>NW_021248210.1:0-449 GCF_002162155.2 Triticum dicoccoides | reverse complement strand
TTATGGCACCTTCTTGCTATTACTATACATGGTTACATAAAAATCATGCTTAGGCTACTAATTCTAAATGTATATAGCTTGCTTGCATGGGTAGATTTCCCACCTATTTTAGCATGTTGTGTTTCTACTTTTGTTTATCTAGGATGCAAACCTTTGAAAGAGAGAATTGATATTGAGTGGCTGCCCATTTTTTTCACCATCCTTCTATCAATAACTAGCATTTTTTGATGGGATAGTTTATGATCTCCAATCCTTATTGTTTATAGACTTGGTTCAGTTTGACTTTATTTCTTAGAAGTTATCTGCATCAGTTCATGTATAAAAATAGTTTTCCTGTCGCGTTATTCGGCATTGACAGCGTCACATGTAAGAACAACCAGTTATACCTTTTGGTTACTTGTGCATGGAAAGAAGTCAATGAATGCAAAGTTATTCCCCTAATTTCTCAG
>NW_021248209.1:0-1604 GCF_002162155.2 Triticum dicoccoides | reverse complement strand
ACGTCAGTGTGACGTCAGCAGGTCAACGGAACAGGTCTGGGTCAAACCTGACAGTGGGTCCCGCATGTCAGGGTGATTATTTTAATTAAAATTTAATTAAAACTAATCCTGTTTAATTAACAGGGCTGGGCCCCACCTGTCATTGACTCAGGGGAGTCAACCAGGGCCCACCCGTGGTCAAAGTCAAAGCCAGCGACGCCGGCGTTTAGCCGCCGGTGAGCCCGACGCGGCGGCGGGAGTGGTTTTGGCCATTTCGGCCACCAAATGGGCCGCGGAGACCACCGGAGTGGAGCTGAGGACAAACCGCAGCTCTTGGCGGAGTCCGTTGGGGTCGGGGTGGCCGGAGTTGGCGCCGGCGACGACTTTGGCGGCCACCGGGGTTCGGTCGAAGATGAACTTGGCGCTAGAGGGGTCGGTGAGGCTCGTGGAGTGGCTAGCTAGGTGTTGTGGGACTCGGTGAGTAAGATGGACACCATCTTGTGGCCGGAGTGTGGCCGGAAGCACGTCGGCGACGAGGTCCGCGACGGCGCGTGCGGGTGAGCTTGGTGTGCTTGCTGTGGTGCACGAGAGAGAGAAAGAGAGGAAGGGGAAGTTAGCCCAGCTCACTGCGGTCTTGATGGAGAGGACGGCGTGGTCGGGGACGAGCTGCTGCGGCGGCGACGGCGAAGGGGATCTCCGGCGATGGCGGTTCGGGCGAGGTTGGTGCGGCGGCTTCGGGGCACGCGAGCACTCGGGGCTCGACTAGCTCGAAGGAGTGGAGGACGGCGGAGCTTCTGGACACGGTGGCGCGGCGTGGAGACGAAGGGGAGCACGGCTACGGCGGAGGTGCGGCGACGGTGGCGTCGGCCATGGCGTGGGAGCGCGAGGGAGAGGAACTGGGGGCGAATGGAGATGTCCAGGAGGGTCGGGGCGCGACGTGGAGCTCGTCCAGGCCATCAGGGCGGCGAGAGGGGAAGGCAGGGCGGCGTGCAGCTGCGTGGCGAGCTGCGGTGCCGCCGCCGAGCACCTTGGCTGCCTGCCTGGCGAGCCAAGCAGCTCGCTGGAGCGGTGGCCGGGCTGGGCCGGCCAGGTGGGCTGGCTGGTGGGCCTGCGGTGGCGCCAGGTAAGTTTTCCCCTTTTTTTCTGTTTCTGTTTTTTATTTAATATATCTGCAACTTTGTTGAATTTAATAAAATACCTAGGCAACTTCAAAAATCACCAAACTATTCCTAGCCCATAGTTGGATTAATTCCAACATGAAACATTTTAGTTTGGAGATATTTGAGCATTTAAATATTTTATATAATTTTAAATGCCCAAATTCAAATATTTATGATTTAATTCAAAAACCCTAGGATGGCCTAGGAAAATGTGCACCACTTTTGGCAGAGGTTCTGAACCAAGACAAAAATGATGGGCATTTTAGAAGGGCATTTCAGGTTCATTGAAAATTATTTTAGTAACCCTAGTTGGTTTCAGAGGGGACTGGGGGTTCTGTCATCCCCATTTCAAGTTTCTGATGAAAAAGTAAACATGATGCAACACTCTAATGCATGGCTAACTAGGATGTGACAACTCACCCCCACTCAAAAGAATCTCGTCCCGAGATTTGGGTTCCTCCGGGA
>NW_021248208.1:0-678 GCF_002162155.2 Triticum dicoccoides | reverse complement strand
ATCGTGATTCCTGATCCGATTTTTGTTTTAGTTTAACTTTTCGCTCGTTTATCGGAATCAGGCGATTCAAGCGCCTAGAGTTTCGTCTCGAAACCCTCTATCCGTTTAACCAACTTAAACAAGATTTTGCTACTATAAAATTTGCCCTAGACCCAGATTACTAGAACGAAGTTGTTTTCTTCCGCCGTTTGACTTTCGTTGCTTCGTTCGATTTGATTCTTTTTGCCAACCGGAGTTCTTAAGTTGAACCTTCTGGTTAGATCTCTTATTTGAGTTTTACCTGTGCATTAGTTGAGTACTTATTGTATGCTTGTTTGTTTGTCTGCGATAGAGTATCCGGAGTGCGCCGCCTGTTACTTCGAATCGCTAGGTTTCCCGGATCATCATCAAGGCAAGTAACACTTTGATCATACCTTTTCTACTATCCAGTTTTATTGCATTAGATCAATCCTCACACATTGCATGATTAGGATCTAATTAAATTGTGGGATGGGAAGTAGATGAGGTAGTACCTATTACCTGTTTATTATCAAACCTTTGGGAGTTACTTCTACGTTCGCTTATTATGCCATGCTATGCTAGTAGACGTGGATTGGGTGAGTGATATCCATGACAGATGTGAGATTGATAATTAATGGTTTATCTAAGGTGGCAACTTAAACACACATCTGGGTGGAT
>NW_021248207.1:0-390 GCF_002162155.2 Triticum dicoccoides | reverse complement strand
CAGTTGCATCATGATAATTCGAAGGGAGAGCGATGCTTTGGCCCTTGAAGTTGCTGCATATGCTAACTTCCATGGAGATCTGAGATCAAAATCTAGCATTGCTAAGTGCTAACTCCCTGTATGAGTTGTATTGTAAAGAGTGTGATATGGCTCTGGTGAATGATTAGGGAATTTTTTCCCCTAAAAAATAAATTGAAACTGAACCTGAGTGCATCTGCAGCTAGAATATTCAATTGTGCCTTCCAAACCTGAAGGAAGGATCGTGCAGGAGTGTTATTTTTCTCTCCTTTGGTTGCCCACAATCAGTTAAAGAATTGGTATGTACCTTTGTCCACTGCATCCGGCTTGTGATGGCTGTCAATGGCCTCCCAGAACAGCATCTACCTCGCG
>NW_021248206.1:0-1038 GCF_002162155.2 Triticum dicoccoides | reverse complement strand
GGGGGGGGGGTGCCTGAGCATTACGACTCAGGGCTCCTACTGGCTCTCCAGCCCTCACCCTCTGGCCTTGTCCATGGCATCGCGACCTGGCATACCAGCGATGGCTTAGACTCGCTCGAGGGCCGGGACCCGAGGACGTAGAGCAGAAAGGGGAGCAAAGGCGAGAGGGGAGGGACACGCGAGGACCTCGCCAAGCAACCTCACGCTTGCCGATGCACGGACCCGGCGACACACCAGGGAGCGGTCCCTGATTCTCGAGATAAGTCACCACCCGGAAGCACCAGCTACCGTGGCACCATCCCCGCACCTAATGCAATCCCGTGTTAGTGACGCCGCTCTCCTTTCTCACCGAACGACGGCTGCTTGAGCGCCAAAGGGGACCTCCTGAGCATCGCGACTCAGGGGCTCTTACTGGACCCCGGGTCGCTCACCTCCTGGCCTTGACCACGGCATCACGACCTGGCATACCAGCGACGGCTGAAGCCGCCTTGGGACTGGGACCTGTCGGCGCAGAGCACCAAGCCCTTGTGAGGTTCGAAAGGGAGAACTGAGCTAAGACGAAATGAGCAACTCGCACAATTCTACGACAATGGTTATATTAACAAACAGGATCTCAGGCACCTTACAAGCCCCTACAGGGCGCGTCTTTGATTCCTCGCAGGGAACAGATCCTAAAAGGACGCTAACTACACGCGCCCCTGCAAAGGACGCCATCATCAACAGTGGGCCGTCAAGCACCGGTGCCAACCCCATCCAGATCAGAGTCGGCGATGGCCTGACGAGCCCACCCTGCTTCAAGAGTGGTGCCGGCTCGGGTGCTCGTAGCTATCGTCGCTCGTCCCCGGAGTCGCGAAGAGCTCGCTGGAGTTGCTGGATCCTCCGCCGCCTCCGCCGCCTGAGGAGCCGCCAAGGGAGCGGTCGGCAGGCCTAGTCCTTGCTGTAGCAGGGTCCCGACCACCTCTCCCGGGGCAGCACTCCAGCCGGCGCCCATTCGCATAGAAGACCTTGAAGAACATCACCGAAGCACCGTCGTACTCC
>NW_021248205.1:0-410 GCF_002162155.2 Triticum dicoccoides | reverse complement strand
AAAATTATCAGAAAAATTCAAGGAATCCATCTGTACCATTTTCATGCATATTAGAACAACTTATAGCTGCTGTTTAGCACAAATCAAATAAAGGGCATTTAAATAATCACATATGGAGTTTGAATTTGAATCTTGTATTCAAACCAACTTCATTTAATCTGTTGCTAGTTGCATTAGCTCAAAACACATTCACATTGCCATGTCATGAGCATGCATCATATTGTGCATTGCATTGATTGTGTTCCTTTCTGTGTTGCCGGTATTTGTCCCCTCTCGATAGACGTGATACCGATGATGTGATCGTTGACACTGATGAAGACTCAATGTTATCTTCAAAAGTGCCAGGCAAGCAAAACCCCCTTGTTCATTCCGATAAAATCCCACTCTCTCGCTCCTGCTCTCTTTTACTG
>NW_021248204.1:0-965 GCF_002162155.2 Triticum dicoccoides | reverse complement strand
CTCTCTATGAGGGTGCCAAGCTGTCTGTGCTGGATGCCATCTCGCAACTGATGGCAGTGAAGGCTGAGTACGGCTGTAGCCGAGGTTGCTTCGAAGCATTTCTGGGAGTATGGGCTAACAGCCTGCCCGAGGGCCATGAACTGCCGAAAACCATGTACGGTACGAAGAAAATCATGAAGGCGCTCTCCATGGACTATGAGAAAATACATGTTTGTCCAAAGAATTGCCTTTTGTTTAGACATGAGTATGCGGATGACAACTACTGTAGGAAGTGCGGTTCCTCTCGGTATATTGAGGTGGTCGATAAGCATGGTCAGAAGCGGCAGCTAAAAATCCCTGTGAAGGTTCTTCGGTATCTTGATTTTATAAAAAGACTGCAGCGCCTTTTCATCACCGAGGAGTCTGCCAAAATGATGAAGTGGCACAAGGAAGGGAAAAGGTACAATCCAAAAAACTCCGCATTGGGAAGTTGTGTTCAAGGTGTCGCCGCATGGTAAGCTACCGGACCCGAACGATGATGATTACTACAACATAAACCCCATGACATACGAGGGAGTGTTCTATCAAGAGGAACATGATGACGTGGTCCAAAACAACGAGGATGATGACTTGGGTTATGTTGACCTGGAACCAAACGACGACGATGCAAGGATTGATGGTGAGGCAATTTTGAATCAAAGAGACATAATTATGCTTGAAAAGTTAAATGAAGACACTGATGATGAGGAAGAGCCTCCACCTCTGTCAGACAACGAAGAAGATATGCGTGATAGTGATGATGAGACCGCTCCACAAATAGATTACAATAGTGATGATTCATATGGGTTCTAGAAAATGTAAGTTCTTTTAATGATCATTACAATAGTATGCTTAATATGCACTTCTGGTATTAATGTTTTTCCTGTATGCTTGTTTAATTGATATCCTTACTAATTGTTTATTCTCTTCTCAATGCAGGTTTGCTA
>NW_021248203.1:0-1979 GCF_002162155.2 Triticum dicoccoides | reverse complement strand
GAAGCTACAATGGAGACGCCAAGGACTGGGGGGCAGCAAGCAAATCCAATGATCGATGAAAGCAAACCAAAAGAAAACAAAGGCCGAAATAAGCGCAAGTTTAAGAGATCAAAAATCACCTTCACTGAACTTTTGGATAAATATCAAAAGAAGAGTGAAGAGAAGAATGCTTATCGGCCAAATCATGCAAAGAAACCAAGGTCACCCCCAAGGCGCAAATATGAGGATCGGTATTGGCAAAGTGATAATTTTAATGCAACATATTCATATCCTTATTTTGGGCCGCCAATGCCAATGCCGTGGATGCCTCCCTATGCTCATATAGATACATATTCATCATGGGACAGGTATGATACAAGGGCACATTCTCCATCTTATTCTAGACCATCTCACCAATACTATGCAGCTCCAAGAAGATCAACATTTGAACAATCACGCTTCAAAGACCGTTTCAATCACAAGGAATCGGTCCAGAGCTCAAGGAAGAATAAACAGGTGGTAAAGCAAGTTTACCGCGTGAAAAGAGATGGTCGTAATTGTGATACTTCAGATTTGATCTCAAATAACAAAGAGCAATTAAAATGTTGACATTGGCTACAAAAGGCAAAGAAGTGAAACAATCAATTGATAAAAATCAGAGTGCCAAATCTGAAGAAAAGAAGTTGAGGGTGCACAAGGCCCAAAAAGAGTTGTCATTGGTTGAAACAAAATTACAGCCGAGATGCCCACTCGGTTTATCGTATTGGCGAAAAAAGGAATTACAAAAACTTAGTGCACAAGAGCTGAAAAAGGAGAACATGGCATGGGTTCCGAAAAGGAGCAGTCAAAATGAAAGTGATGTGCAACCTTCTATTGCAACAAGTGTTACAAAAGAGAAGAAAGAGAAGGATGGAAGCCAAAAACAGTTAGGCCGAAGGTTTGCATCACCCCATCAAAATCTTCGGTTAGCACATCATTCATATTCTTCAACCATACCATTGATGCCTTTGCCATGGAATTCATCATCATGTATGATAAATTACCCTCCCTGGATTTATTTTAATCCATGGAAGCGACATAATTTTCTGCATCATGATAGGGTATTACCAAATCTCTATACATTTTATTAGCTACATTGTTTCTTGCTAATCCAAAGGGCCGAAATATTTGATTGCTATTTCATTTGTTTATTTTGGCTATACATGATTTGGTGAATGAATTCTACATGGGCATTATGTTGATGGCCGGTATTTATCTATCGCCCTAAGAATATGTCAAAGCATGGCTGATGTAGTATCCTAACATCGTCCTTAGTTCAATTAGAGGCCAAAATGAGGTACATGTTCATTGATATTGCCCTTGTCTCTCTAGTACTATGGAGATTATTTTCGATAGTAAATTTGTGGCAATGGCCAAGGTGTTGGTGTTGCTTATTTATCTTCATATGGAGCTATTTTGTGAAGCCTCAGGCCGCTTATAATATTTTTGCACAATCATTAAAGCCGAATATGCATTGTTATTCGGATTGGAGCTTTGTCTTGATATAGGTGCTATACATATTGAGGCTTCCGGTGATTCATTATTAGTAGTGCAACAAATATCCAAGGGTTATCAATGTTTTGACGGATCACTTATAGTTTATCTTTTGGTATGTCTAGATGCAAGATTTACCTTGGGTTGCTTTGAAATTGTTCATGTATCTAGGCATGACCATTCGAAAGAGTTGGCACAGCAAGCGTCCGGCTACTATGTTAACCATGGTGTATTGCATTTCTATCAATAGCCGATGCTAGGTCTTGTCAACAAAGGTAAGGCTGAATCGAAGCCCACCGCTTCGGCCACTAATGAAACTTTTATGCAGGTGAAGTAAGGATTGAAGGAAGTTCATTCTTGATGATCTGCAAAATCCTAGCGAAAGGGTGAACAATATGGTTCGGAGGATGGTTTGATCTATGGAACCTTATCACCGGATTGTTATAGAAGCTGAGAAGTTTTCACCC
>NW_021248202.1:0-1258 GCF_002162155.2 Triticum dicoccoides | reverse complement strand
GCTTAACTTCGGAGTTCTGATGGGATCCGGTGCTTTAGTGCTGGTATGATCGCATCCGACATGTTACCCCGGTCTTCGTCCCTTATCCTTGCCCCTCCCAGCTCCACTACAAAGACGATTGTACATTGCTTTGGCCGCTCCCTCTCAACTACGGAGACGAGTTTAACGCGGTTTCCACCCCTCCCTCTCAACCGCACCAGTGCACGCTTGCCGCGCCACAACGCCGACGCTGGACCCGTGAATCGTGAGCACCCAGCTATGACTTACCGCACTCGTGCAAAATAATAAAACACGGTAAATATATTACTTACACGTGCGTTTCGTTTTGCAAGCGGCGCGAAAAAAATTAAAAAGGGAATGCAACACGAGGACTTCCCAGGAGGTCACCCATCCTAGTACTACTCTCGCCCAAGCACGCTTAACTTCGGAGTTCTGATGGGATCCGGTGCTTTAGTGCTGGTATGATCGCATCCGACATGTTACCCCGGTCTTCGTCCCTTATCCTTGCCCCTCCCAGCTCCACTACAAAGACGATTGTACATTGCTTTGGCCGCTCCCTCTCAACTACAGAGACGAGTTTAACGCGGTTTCCACCCCTCCCTCTCAACCGCACCAGTGCACGCTTGCCGCGCCACAACGCCGACGCTGGACCCGTGAATCATGAGCACCCAGCTATGACTTACCGCACTCGTGCAAAATAATAAAACACGGTAAATATATTACTTACACGTGCGTTTTGTTTTGCAAGTGGTGCGAAAAAAATTAAAAAGAGAATGCAACACGAGGACTTCCCAGGAGGTCACCCATCCTAGTACTACTCTCGCCCAAGCACGCTTAACTTCGGAGTTCTGATGGGATCCGGTGCTTTAGTGCTGGTATGATCGCATCCGACATGTTACCCCGGTCTTCGTCCCTTATCCTTGCCCCTCCCAGCTCCACTACAAAGACGATTGTACATTGCTTTGGCCGCTCCCTCTCAACTACGGAGACGAGTTTAACGCGGTTTCCACCCCTCCCTCTCAACCGCACCAGTGCACGCTTGCCGCGCCACAACGCCGACGCTGGACCCGTGAATCGTGAGCACCCAGCTATGACTTACCGCACTCGTGCAAAATAATAAAACACGGTAAATATATTACTTACACGTGCGTTTCGTTTTGCAAGCGGCGCGAAAAAAATTAAAAAGGGAATGCAACACGAGGACTTCCCAGGAGGTCACCCATCCTAGTACTACTCTCGCCCAAGCACGCTTAACTTC
>NW_021248201.1:0-1261 GCF_002162155.2 Triticum dicoccoides | reverse complement strand
AGATATACTTGAGACTCTGGTGATCGGTGTAGATCTCGCAACGTTTACCAAGTAGGTAATGTCGCCAGGTCTTGAGTGCATAGACTACGGCTGCAAGCTCTAGATCATGTGTAGGATAATTCTCCTCATGTGGATGCAACTGTCGAGATGCATAGGCAATCACATGACGATCCTGCATAAGAATGCAACCTAGTCCCTGTCGTGAGGCGTCGCAGTAGATAATAAAGTCTTTAGTGAAATCCGGTGGCACAAGTATGGGAGCAGAAGTCAGGCGTCTTTTCAGTTCCTGAAAACTGTACTCACACTGTGGGGACCACTCGAACTTTTTATCTTTCTTGAGAAGTTCCGTGAGGGGTTTGGCTACTTTGGAGAAGTTTTCAACAAAGCGGCGACAATAGCTAGCTAGACCAAGGAAGCTCCTAACTTGTTTCACGGTCTCAGGTGGAGTCCAATCGAGAACGGCTTGAACTCTTTCGGGATTGACAGCAATGCCCTTACCAGAGATTACGTGGCCTAGGTAGGTCACTTCTGACAACCAAAATTCACACTTGGAGAACTTGGCATAAAGGCGGTGCTCTCTGAGTTTTTCTAAAATAAGTCTAAGATGTTCGGCATGCTCTTCCTCGTTCTTCGAGTAAATGAGAATATCATCAAGGTAAACCACGACGAACTTATCTAAGTATTCCATGAAGATCGAGTTCATCAAGCGGGAGAATGTGGCTGGGGCGTTGGTTAGGCCAAAGGACATGACGGTGTACTCGTACTGACCATAACGAGTAACAAAAGCTGTCTTGGGAATGTCCCCATTTCTGATTTTGATTTGGTGGTATCCTAACCTTAAATCCATCTTGGAGAAGACTGAGGATCCAGCGAGCTGATCATACAGGTCGTTGATCCTGGGGAGCGGATACTTGTTCTTGATCATGACCAAATTAACGGGACGATAATCAACGACCATCCGGTCCGTACCGTCTTTCTTCTTGACAAAGAGGACGGGGCAAGCCCAAGGAGAAGAACTAGGACGGATGAAACCCTTTTGCAAGGACTCATCGAGTTGTTTCTTAAGCTCGGCTAGTTCTAGGGGTGCCATCTTGTAAGGTCTCCGGGAGATTGGAGCTGTTCCTGGGATAAGATCTATGACGAACTCTACATCTCTGTCAGGTGGAACACCTGGCAGTTCCTCTGGAAAGACATCCGGAAAGTCACGGACTACCGGGATATCTTCAAGGTCTGGAAGAGGGCTGGCATTAAGAGAATAGAG
>NW_021248200.1:0-1144 GCF_002162155.2 Triticum dicoccoides | reverse complement strand
CACAGACCTTCGGGTCCATAGTTATTAGCTAGATGGCTTCTTCTCTCTTTTTGGATCTCAATACAATGTTCAACCCCTCTCTTGTGGAGATCTATTCGATTTAAACTCTTTTTGGGGTGTGTTTGTCGAGATCCGATGAATTGTGGGTTTATGATCAAGTTTATCTATGAGAGATATCTGAATCTTCTCTGAATTGTTTTATGTATGATTGAGTTATCTTTGCAAGTCTCTTCGAATTATCGGTGTGGTTTGGCCTACTAGATTGATCTTTCTTTCCATGGGAGAAGTGCTTAGCATTGGATTCAATCTTGCGGTGTCCTTACCCAGTGACTGAAAGGGTTGCAAGGCACGTATTGTATTGTTGCCATCGAGGATAAAAAGATGGGGTTTATATCATATTGCTTGAGTTTATCCCTCTACATCATGCCATCTTTCTTAATGCGTTACTCTGTTCTTATGAACTTAATACTCTAGATGCATGCTGGATAGCGGTCGATGTGTGGAGTAATAGTAGTAGATGAAGGTAGGAGTCGGTCTACTTGTCACGAACGTGATGCCTATATACATGATCATGGCTAGATAATCTCATAATTATTCGCTCTTTTATCAATTGCTCGACAATAATTTGTTCACCCACCGTAATACTTATGCTATCTTGAGAGAAGCCACTAGTGAAACCTATGGCCCCCGGGTCTATTTTTATCATATAAGCTTTCAATCTACTTTTATTTGCATCTTTACTTTTTGCATCTATATTATAAAATACCAAAAATATATTTATATTATCATATTATCTCTATCAAATCTCACTTTTGCAAGTGGCCGTGAAGGGATTGGCAACCCCTTTATCGTGTTGGTTGCGAGTTCTTCGTTTGTTTGTGTAGGTTCGTGGGACTTGTGAGGAGCCTCCTACTGGATTGATACCTTGGTTCTCAACAACTGAGGGAAATACTTACGCTACTGTGCTGCATCACCCTTTCCTCTTCAAGGAAAACCAACGCAAGCTCAAGACGTAGCAAGAAGGATTTCTGGCGCCGTTGCCGGGGAGGTCTTCGCTCAAGTCAAGACATACCAAGTACCCATCACAAACTCATCTCCCTCACATTTACATTATTTGCCATTTGCCTCTCGTTTTCGTCTCCCC
>NW_021248199.1:0-1001 GCF_002162155.2 Triticum dicoccoides | reverse complement strand
TGGGCCTGGTAGCCTAGCTGGGCCGAACGGCCAGGGAGGGTCTTTCCTCTCTTTTTGTTGTTTCTGTTTTTTTTTCATTTATGTATTTTATTTCTTTTCTGTTTTATTTTGTTCCTGATTGTATTTTAGTTTTGTGAAGTACAAAAATGATCCCTAAATTGGTAATAGGAATTATACCACGTCACAACTAACTTGGCACCTAAATATATTAGTTTGTAATTGTTTATCATTTTAAAGCATTTAAATAATTGTTTTTGCTATTGTTTTAGTTTATTTAGTGCATTTAAGTATTTTATTAAGAGATGATTTCTTCACCAGCATTTATTATGGATTATTAGACACATTAGGAACAATTTAGTTTTGACTTTAGAAAACTTTAATTGTTTTGACTTTAATTCAAATTTGAATTTGGTTCGGTTCCGAGCTAACACGAGATTATCAACAATAATCGAGGTGACGTGGCATCATTACCAGAGGGTTACTGTAGCTTGATTACCCGGGCGTCACAAGTCTCCTCCACTACAAGAAATCTCGTCCCGAGATTTAGGCTCGTAGCCAGACTCAGATCAAATACCAAGATCTCGTTAAGCGTGTTAAGTATCCGCGAACGCCGAACAAGGCCAGGCCCACCTGTCTCCTAGGTGGTCTCAACCTGCCCTGTCGCTCCGCCACAAAGTAACCGTCGGGGACCGTCGGGAACCCAGGCCCACCTCTACCGGGATGGAGCCACCTGTCCTTTCAGCCCCCAACTCCGAACAGTATCACAGGTAATGTAACAGTGTAAAGTATATAGTATATGCCCGTGATCACCTCCCGAAGTGATCACAGCCCAGTAGTATAGCATGGCAGACGGACAAGAGTGTAGGGCCACTGATGGAACACTAGCATCCTATACTAAGCATTTAGGATTGCGGGTAAGGTATCAATGACTGTAGCAGCAATGACAGGCTATGCATCAGAATAGGATTAACGGAAAGCAGTAACATGCTACACTACTCTAA
>NW_021248198.1:0-405 GCF_002162155.2 Triticum dicoccoides | reverse complement strand
AAAAAAAGTTAAAAGATGGCATGATAAAAGAATCCAAAAGCGTGAGTTTAAAGTTGGAGAATATGTTCTTTTATACAACTCTCGTTTCAGATTCTTTGCAGGAAAACTTCTCTCCAAATGGAAGGACCCTATGTTATCGAGGAGGTTTATCGGTCTGGAGCTATCAAAATAAATAATGCCGAAGGTACTAACCTGAAGGTTGTTAATGGGCAACAAATAAAACATTACATCTCAGGTACGCCCATTAATGTTGAAAGTAATATTATCCAAACTTTGACACCGGAAGAACACATAAAAAAGTCCTTCCGGAACACCACAAAATCATGAAAATAAGGAGGTACATGATACGGTAAGTAAACGGACTCCAAAAAATCCGCAAAAATATTTTTTGTCAGTTTTCAAATA
>NW_021248197.1:0-849 GCF_002162155.2 Triticum dicoccoides | reverse complement strand
CCGGTCAGTCGATCCGCTCTGCCGTTGCCACGTAATTCTGTTTTGTCAGCATGGTAGCTTAAAATCCTCCCACAAATATATTGGGAAAGGCACGTTTTGTGATATTTAGAGAGCTTACCAGATTGGAAGAGCGCGTTGCGCTAAGCCCGCGCTCCTCGGAAGAGGGAGGAGGTACTTCGGCGGCCTTGAACAACACCTTCCAGACGTCTTTATGCGTCGTGTCGAAGAGCTCTCGCAGCATCTAGTGTTCGACCAGATCAAACTCCCACATATTGAACGCCCGTCTTCGACATGGGAGGATCCGGCGGAAGAGCATGATCTAGACCACGTTGACAAGCTTGATCTTCTTGTCTATCATATTTTTGATGCAGTTCTGGAGTCCGGTCAGCTCCGCGGGTACGCCCCAGGCTAGGCACTTCTTTTCCCAGGAAGTGAGACGCATGGGGATACCGGATCGGAATTGGGGGTCCGCCGCCCAGTAGGCGTCGCGCGGCTCAGTGATGTAGAACCACCCTGATTGCCACCCTTTCACGGTCTCCACAAAGGAGCCTTCAAGCCAGGTAACATTGGGCATCTTGCCCACCATGTCACCTCGGCACTCCGCTTGCTGGCCGCTCACTATCTTCGGCTTCACGCAGAAGATTTGTGGCCACAGGCCGAAGTGGGGCTTGATGCCGAGGAAGGCCTCGCACATGACGATAAATGTCAAGATCTTGAGGACGAAATTTGGGGGTAGATCATGAAAATCTAGCCCAAAGTAAAACATGAGCCCACGGACAAATGGTTGAAGTGGAAATCCCAGTCCGCGGACGAAATGAGAGAGGAACACTACTCTCTCCCGAGACTTCG
>NW_021248196.1:0-1535 GCF_002162155.2 Triticum dicoccoides | reverse complement strand
AGGCTGACCAGGTGGGAGGGCAACCCTCGGCCAGGCTCCCTATGTGTTGCACTGATGATGTTCGGAGTACGTTCCAGGAAGTCGATAACATAGTGCATGAGTGTTGTATTGGCTTTTTGTCCAACACGTCACGGAGGGATCGATCCTTTCAGGCATGTGCTGATTACGTCTGCGACGCATGGGTATCAGGAGTTACACATATTTTATACCAAGACTGGGATTGACACCATATCCAAGTTGTAACACATCGGATCGAGTCGACAAGGGGTATTTTGGATGGCTCTTTTCCCAAAGCATGATGCTTGGGTTCCTAGGTATGGCATAACGCTGGCTTAGGACGGGTACCATGTTAGGTACGTGATCCGCTGACTCCCCTGGGCTTTGTGGAACATATGATTTGCACCGAGAAAAGATATCCGCATTCTCATGTTAGAGATCGTGGAACGCTCCTACATATTTGGTCTCTAGGTCGGATCCTATCGAGGTGTCCTGGTTAGGGGGTCTCTCACCAAGTCGTTTTTCAGCCAGGTGGGCCTGGCCGAGGACCCCATATGTTGATTCACCAGCGGGCCACGTCAAGGCAACCCACAACATTCCAAGACAATAGAAATCGTCTACAATACAAACATAAGCAGGACGTAGGTTTTATCTCTTAGGAGAGCCGAAACATGTGTAAAACCCGTGCCCCAGTAGCTTAGGACCCCATACCCGAGATCTGTCGGATTTGACTCTGTTACCCACCATGTCCGGTGCATGCTTCTCCTTCAGCGTCGGTGGACTCGCCGGATTTATTAGTGGGCTGCGTCGAGGCAGTGTATAAGAGAAAGGCTCCGAATATTTGAAGTACACCCCAAGACAGTAGAAATCGTCTACAACATGTTCTTCTTATACGTAACCGACTAGGATGTACCTCTAGACACCCTCGGGTACCTACATATGCCGAGGGGTGGGGCTCATAGATGACACACAATGATCTTGCAGTAGATCACCTGTATTTCGTTCAACTGAGGAGCGTCGCGTATGGTGACCTGATTTGCCATTGATACACCTTCATTGCGTTCCGTCGCCCAAAGAGCATGTTGGGGTGAGTGAGATCGGCTGTGAAAGGCTGACCAGGTGGGAGGGCAACCCTCGGCCAGGCTCCCTATGTGTTGCACTGATGATGTTCGGAGTACGTTCCAGGAAGTCGATAACATAGTGCATGAGTGTTGTATTGGCTTTTTGTCCAACACGTCACGGAGGGATCGATCCTTTCAGGCATGTGCTGATTACGTCTGCGACGCATGGGTATCAGGAGTTACACATATTTTATACCAAGACTGGGATTGACACCATATCCAAGTTGTAACACATCGGATCGAGTCGACAAGGGGTATTTTGGATGGCTCTTTTCCCAAAGCATGATGCTTGGGTTCCTAGGTATGGCATAACGCTGGCTTAGGACGGGTACCATGTTAGGTACGTGATCCGCTGACTCCCCTGGGCTTTGTGGAACATATGATTTGCACCGAGAAAAGATATCCGCATTCTCATGT
>NW_021248195.1:0-975 GCF_002162155.2 Triticum dicoccoides | reverse complement strand
TGTGGACCCACATGTCTGCTTCCATGTTAAGGCCGCCTCATTACTTTGCCACGTCAGGGCAACCTCACTCAAGTGAAACCTATGTTTGTTGATCTGAAGTTCTGGACCATGTCCTGAGTGTCAGTCAATATTTGTCGGTCTACCAGCATTTCCGATTACCAATGAGCAATTAGTTGAGACAGCTAATTTTCAGAAAAATACAATTGATGCAGAGATTGTTGTGGGACAAAACTCTGGAATGCGAGTTTTCCTGCCTTGAATACCATTATGCCCCTTTGAAGATGACATGTTCCAGTTCAATTTCAAGAGGAAACAATTTCTAGTCCGGCTCAGTTTTGCAATGACAATAAACAAGTCAGAAGGTCAGACAATACCAAATGTCGGTGTCTACCTGCCTGAACCGGTTTTCTCACATGGTCAACTATATGTCGCACTTTCTAGAGCAACCGCGACATCAAATATAAAAGTACTAATAGGTACAAATGATGTGAACAAGCAGAAGAATAAAAATAGCAGTACAGACGACACATACACAAAGGAGAAGAAGAAACAGAAGAATAAGAAGATCAGTACAAGCGGGACATATACGAAAAATATTGTTTACACGGAAGTCCTAACCAAATAGGAAATGCAACCTTTCAGTTTCTTGTTCAAAATTTCAGTTTCTACTTGCTAAGATCATCGTTTAAGAAAAACTTAAGTATTTCCACATTGCATTGCTTATTTTCTAACCTTAAATTTATTGCTTGTATTCTACAGAAACATTGCAGCCAAGTGATAACTTCCAAGTTAGAATTCAGAACTTGATTGTCTTGAAGAAGACTACCTCATTTGTGTATATAGAAATCATTCATGGTATAATTCTCATGTATAATGTCCTGAACCACTAAATCATATATAACTCATTCATGATTCTGCTACAAAAGTAATTCTATGTGTATATACAAATTTAGCGCCAAAATGTGTAACTAAGGG
>NW_021248194.1:0-1060 GCF_002162155.2 Triticum dicoccoides | reverse complement strand
CCTGTTGAGTTTTGTGTTGTGAAGTTTTCAAGTTTTGGGTAAAGCTTTTATGGACTATGGAATAAAGTGTGGCAAGAGCCTAAGCATGGGGATGCCCATGGAACCCCAAGATATTCAAGAATAGACAAAAGCCTAAGCTTGGGGATGCCCCGAGAAGGCATCCCCTCTTTCGTCTTCGTTCATTGGTATCTTTACTTGGAGCTATATTTTTATTCGCCACATGATATGTGTTTTGCTTGGAGCATAGCGTATTATATTACTCTTTCCTTTTTAGTTTACCACAATCATCCTTGATGTACACACCTTTTGGGAGAATCCTATTTGATTAGAATTTGCTAGAATACTCTATGTGCTTCACTTATATCTTTTGAGCTTGATAGTTTTTGCTCTAGTGCTTCACTTATATCTTTTAGAGCACGACGATGGTGTCTTAATTTTGAAGAAATTGCTAGTCTCTCATGCTTCACTTATATTATTTTGAGAGTCTTTTAGAACAGCATGGTATTTGCTATTGTCATAAAGTTGGTCCTAGAATGATGAGCATCCAAGTTGGGTGTAATAAAAACTATCATAGGAAGTGAATTGGATACTATGATCAACTTGATACTTGATAATTGTTTTGAGATATGGAGGTAGTAATATTAAAGTTATTCTAGTTGGGTGATTATGAATTTAAAGAATGCTTGTGTTGAAGTTTGTGATTCCCGTAGCATGCACGTATGGTGAACCGCTCTGTGATGAAGTTGGAGCACAATTTTATTTATTGATTGTCTTCCTTATGAGTGGCAGTCGGGGACGAGCGATGGTCTTTTCCTACCAATCTACCCCCCTAGGATCATGCGCATAGTGCTTTGGTTTTTGATAACTTCTAAATTTTTGCAATAAGTACATGAGTTCTCTTGATTAATGTTGAGTCCATGGATTATACGCACCCTTTCACCTTTCCACCATTGCTAGCCTCTCTTGTGCCGCACAATTTTCTCCGGTGCCATACACCCACCATACTCCTTCCTCAAAAGAGCCACACTACCTACCTATTATGGCATTTCCGTAGCCATTC
>NW_021248193.1:0-744 GCF_002162155.2 Triticum dicoccoides | reverse complement strand
CAGCTACCGGTGGCTACCAGGGGCAACTCTGGGCTGGCCTACCCGTAACTAAGACAATCTGAGTGTGCCCTGAGAAAGAGATATGTGCAGCTCCTATCGGGATTTGTCGGCACATTCGGGCGGTGTTGCTGGACTTGTTTTAACCTGTCGAAGTGTCTTGAGTTACCGAGATACCGAGTCTGATCGGAACGTCTTGGGAGGGGGTCTATTCCTTCGTTGACCGTGAGAGCTTGTCATGGGCTAAGTTGGGACTCCCCTGCAGGGATTGAACTTACGAAAGCCGTGCCCGCGGTTATGGGCAGATGGGAATTTGTTAACGTCCGGTTGTAGACTACTTGAACTAAACTTAATTAAAATAAATCAACCGTGTGTGTTACCGTGATGGCCCCTTCTCGGCGGAGTCCGGGAAGTGGACACGGTGTTGGAGTTATGCTTGCGCAGGATGTTCCTTTTAGCTTCTCGCTCGTGCTTCGCCTTCTCTTCTCGCTCTCTTTTGCGTATAAGTTAGCCACCACATATGCTAGTCGCTGCTGCAGCTCCACTTATATTTGCCTTATCCATCCCTATGAGCTTAAATAGTCTTGATCGCGTGGGTGTGAGATTGCTGAGTCCCTGTGGCTCACAGATACTACAACTCCAGATGCAGGTCCAGGTGATTCCGCTCCAGTTGACGATTACGAGCTCAAGTGGGAGTTCGACGAGGACTCTCAGCGATACTACGTGTCCTTTCCAGATGATCAGTAG
>NW_021248192.1:0-1196 GCF_002162155.2 Triticum dicoccoides | reverse complement strand
GTAGTGTGGCACCGCATTGAACTTTGCAAATGCGGTTCGTCCGAGCAGTGCATGATAGCTGCTGTGGAACGGGACTATGTCGAAGATTAACTCCTCGCTTCGGAAGTTATCCGGGGATCCGAAGACCACTTCAAGTGTAACTGAGCCTGTACAGTTGGCCTCTACACCTGGTATGACGCCTTTGAAGGTCGTCTTTGTGGGTTTAACCCTTGAGGGGTCTATGCCCATCTTGCACACTGTATCCTGATAAAGCAGCTTCAGGCTGCTGCCGCCGTCCATCAGGACTCTAGTGAGGTGAAATCCGTCGACGATTGGGTCTAGAACCAATGCGGCAAATCCGCCATGGCGGATGCTAGTGGGGTGGTCCCTTCGATCGGAAGTGATCGGACAGGAGGACCACAGATTGAACTTTGGGGCGACTGGCTCCATCGCATATACGTCCCTGAGTGCACGCTTCCGCTCCCTTTTGGGTATGTGGGTTGCGTATATTATGTTCACCGTCCGCACTTGTGGGGGAAAACCCTTCTGTCCTCTATTGTTCGGCGGCCGGGTCTCCTCCTCGTCATCGCTATGCAGCCCCTTGTCATTGTTTTCGGCAGTTAACTTGCCTGCCTGCTTGAACACCCAACAATCCCTGTTGGTGTGATTGGCTGGCTTCTCGGGGGTGCCGTGTATCTGGCACGAGCGATCGAGTATTCGGTCCAAATTGGACGGGCCCGGAGTATTTCTTTTGAATGGCTTTTTCCGCTGACCGGGTTTAGAGCCTCTGAATCTGGCATTGACTGTCGTATCCTCAGTATTGTCGCCATTAATGCAGCGCTTGTGCTTGTTGCGACGCGACCTGCCGTTGGTGTCCTTGGTATCCGAATTACCAGGGCTCTTGGTCATGTTGTTACTACGAGCTAGCCAGCTATCCTCTCCCGCGCAGAAGTGGGTCATGAGTGTTGTGGGGGCTGCCATGGATTTTGGCTTTTCCTGTCCTAGGTGTCGGGCAAGCCACTTGTCGCGGATGTTGTGTTTGAAAGCTGCAAGGGCCTCTGCATCCGGACAGTCGATGATTTGACTTTTCTTGGTTAGGAACCGTGTCCATAATTGTCTGGCCGATTCTTCTGGCTGCTGAATTATGTGGCTTAGGTCATCAGCGTCTGGTGGTCGCACATATGTGCCCTGGAAGTTATCAAGGAATGCGGCTTCCA
>NW_021248191.1:0-968 GCF_002162155.2 Triticum dicoccoides | reverse complement strand
GGGGGGGGGGCTGGCTTGTGGGCCCCTCGGGAGTCCACCGACCTCCAACTCAGCTCTATAAATTATAAAATGTTCCCAAACCAACAGAAGCGTCCACCAAAATACTTTTTCGCCGCCGGAAGCCTCTGTTCCCATGAGATCCCATCTTGGGGCCTTTTCCGGCACCCTACCGGAGGGGGATTCGATCATGGAGGGCCTCTACATCAACCTTGCTACCCTTCCGATGAAGTGTGAGTAGTTTACCACAGACCTACGGGTCCATAGCTAGTAGCTAGATGGTTTCTTCTCTCTCTTTGATCTTCAATACAATGTTCTCCTCGATGTTCTTAGAGTTCTATCCAATGTAATATTCTTTTGCGGTGTGTTTGTCGAGATCTGATGAATTGTGGATTTATGATCAGATTATCTATGAATATTATTTGAGTCTTTTCTGAACTCTTCTATGCATGATTAAATATCTTTGTATTTCTCTTCGAATTGTCGATTTGGTTTGGCCAACTAGATTGGTTCTTCTTGCAATGGAAGAGGTGCTTAGTTTTGGGTTCAATCTTGTGGTGTCCTCACCTAGTGACAAAATAGGGGTACCGAGGCACGTATTGTATTGTTGCCATCAAGGGTAGAAAGATGGGGTTTTCATCATATTGCTTGAGTTTATCCCTCTACATCATGCCATCTTACTTAAGACGTTACCCCGTTCTTATGAACTTAATACTCTAGATGCATGCTGGATAGCGGTCGATGTGTGGAGTAATAGTAGCAGATGCAGGCTGTAGTCGGTCTACTGGACACGGACGTGATGCCTATATTCATAATCATTGCCTTCGATATCATCATACCTTTGCGCTTTTCTATCAATTGCTCGACGGTAATTTGTTCACCCACCGTTTGTTTTCTTTCAAGGCAGAAGCCTCTAGTGAAACCTATGGTCCTTGGGTCTATTTTCCATCATATATTTTTAGATCTATAAA
>NW_021248190.1:0-559 GCF_002162155.2 Triticum dicoccoides | reverse complement strand
TGCATGTGCACATTGTTGTAGGGAGAACAACATAAATATAGCTTCCCCCCTTACTCACCTATCAAAACAAGGTAATTTAACCACTTAAATTGAATGAATCTATGGTGGAAATGAGGTGAAAAAGAGGAGGCACCCGAGACAAGGAGGAGGTGGAGAGAATGAAGTGGGGAGAAAGTGAGTGTGGGTAGGAGAGGCTGTCCAAAATATCTTGTTGCTGCCCACTTACTAATCGCGCACCATCTCTAAATGCGCCATTAGTAATCCAGGTTACTAATGGCGCACCTCCTGATGGTGCGCCATTAGTAGTTTTGCAAAAAAAACATACTAATGGTGCACTGTTCCACAGTGCGCCATTACTAGTTTAAACTAGTAATGGCGCACGGTCGAACAGTGCGCCATTAATAGTTTTGCAAAAAAATGAATAAAAATATAATAAAAAAACAACATTAGTGGCGCACTTTCCGACAGGTGCGCCATTACTAGTTACAACTAGTAATGGTGCACTGTGTCTGGATGCGCCATTAGTATGTTTGGACAGGCGCACTAGTTCAAAAAAAAA
>NW_021248189.1:0-391 GCF_002162155.2 Triticum dicoccoides | reverse complement strand
GCCAATCTGTATTTTCTCTTAAGCTCATCACTCTGCCAAAAGAATCGTGATCGATGGAAGTCCAGTCTTTTCCTAACTCCAACTGGGACCTCAAAGAAGGATAAGAGGAACATAGGTAAACTCGTGAGCACCGAGTTAATAAGAATCAACCGGCCTCCATAAGACATGAGTTTTCCTTTCCAGCAACTCAGTTTCTTCTCAAACCGATCTTTGATGCACTTCCACTCACTGTTTGTTAGCTTATGATGGTGAATGGGAATACCGAGATACGTGAAAGGTAAAGCCCCAACTTCACAACCAAACAATTATCTATAAGCCTCTTGTTCGTCTTTGGCTCTACCAAAACAGAACAACTCGCTTTTATGAAAATTAATCTTCAGCCCCGACAATT
>NW_021248188.1:0-1294 GCF_002162155.2 Triticum dicoccoides | reverse complement strand
GTCTCCGTGTTCCGAGGCCATGTCTGCACATGCTAGGCTCGTCAAGTTAACCCTAAGTGTTTTCGCTGTGTAAAACTGTCTTACACCCGTTGTATGTGAACGTAAGAATCCATCACACCCGATCATCACGTGGTGCTTAGAAGCGACGAACTGTAGCAATGGTGCACAGTTAGGGGAGAACACTTCTTGAAATTTTTGTAAGGGATCATCTTATTTACTACCGTCGTCCTAAGTAAACAAGATGCATAAACATAATAAACATCACATGCAATTATATAGTTGTGACATGATATGGCCAATATCATATAGCTCCATTGATCTTCATCTTCGGGGCTCCATGATCATCTTGTCACCGGCTTGACACCATGATCTCCATCATCATGATCTCCATCATCGTGTCTTCATGAAGTTGTCACGCCAACAACTACTTCTACTTCTATGACTAACATTTAGCAATAAAGTAAAGTAGTTTACGTGGCGTTATTCAATGACACGCAGGTCATACAAAAAATAAAGACAACTCCTATGGCTCCTGCCGGTTGTCATACTCATCGACATGCAAGTCGTGAATCCTATTACAAAGAACATGATCTCATACATCACAATTCATCATTCATCACAACTTCTGGCCATATCACATCACATGATCAATCACTGCAAAAACAAGTTAGACGTCCTCTAATTGTTGTTGCATCTTTTACGTGGCTGCAATTGGGTTCTAGCAAGAACGTTTTCTTACCTACGAATCACCACAACGTGATTTTGTCAACTTCTATTTACCCTTCATAAGGGCCCTGTTCATCGATTCCGCTCCAACTAAAGTGGGAGAGACAGACACCCACCAGCCACCTTATGCAACTAGTGCATGTCAGTCGGTGGAACCGGTCTCATGTAAGCGTACGTGTAAGGTTGGTCCGGGCCGCTTCATCCCACAATACCGTTGAGCAAGAAAAGACTAGTAGAGGCAAGTAAGATGACAAAATCCACGCCCACAACAAAATTGTGTTCTACTCGTGCAAAGAGAACTACGCATAGACCTAGCTCATGATGCCACTGTTGGGGAACGTTGCAGAAAATTAAAATTTTTCCTACGGTTTCACCAAGATCCATCTATGAGTTCATCTAAGCAACGAGTCAAGGGAGAGAGTTTGCATCTACATACCACTTGTAGATCGCGTGCGGAAGCTTGCAAGGTGATGATGGAGTCGTACTCGACGTGATTCGAATCACCGATGACCAAGTGCTGAACGGACAGCACCTCCGCGTTCAACACACGTACGGGACGGGAGACGTC
>NW_021248187.1:0-388 GCF_002162155.2 Triticum dicoccoides | reverse complement strand
GCGAGCAAAACATGATCAACACCAGAACTCTATGGGTGTTCGATTCATCACAATGTAACTAGATTATTCACTCTAGTGCAAGTGGGAGACTGTTGGAAATATGCCCTAGAGGCAATAATAAAGGGATTATTATTATATTTCCTTGTTCATGATAATTGTCTTTTATTCATGCTATAATTGTATTATCCGGAAATCGTAATAAATGTGTGAATACATAGACCACAATAAGTCCCTAGTGAGCCTCTAGTTGACTAGCTCGTTGATCAACAGATAGTCATGGTTTCCTGACTATGGACATTAGATGTCATTGATAACGGGATCACATCATTAGGAGAATGATGTGATGGACAAGACCCAATCCTAAGCATAGCACAAGATCGTGTAGTTC
>NW_021248186.1:0-3275 GCF_002162155.2 Triticum dicoccoides | reverse complement strand
AACACTGGTTTTCCTGAGGTGCGCCTGCTCACTTCTCCACCAAGCCTCCCAGCTTTGATCTCCAGACATACCGATACCCCCACGGTTACCCATCCACTTCCTCCAATCTGTCCAGTCATCAACCGTCTTCTGCCACTCAAAGCATGATGGATTGAAGATAAATGGTGCAAACAGCCAAGATGCCACCATGAACCATATGGAGAAGGTGACAAATAGGTACAAGCTCGAGTTGGTGCGGTACGACCTTCCATAGGCTAGATATACAACCAGAAGTATTAACAGCTCAAGTCCTTTAACAAAGTGGCTTCGGGAGTACATGCGATAATTTTCAGCAAACTTTGCATGGTACACAACAAACCCACGTCCTGTAGGTATGTATTTGGCGCCACCATGGAGAATTGTCCGCCCGTAGTAGTGTGTTTTGGTGCCAAGCTGGAATGTGAAGAACACAGAGGCCAGCTGAAGCTGCATGATGATGAACTCTCCTAATGCTGTGCGAAATCCCTTCTCTAAGCCCACTTCCACGACCATTGGGAGGACAAGCAGCAAACCAAGCTGGAAAACTGACTGTGAAGCGAGCACATTTTGAAGAGGCTCGATATTCTCCTGAATACGTGGATCCAGCAAAATAGACTTTTCCAGACCACTCAAGACGAGATATAACCTCCCATACAAAAATACATAGACTGTAAGTACAGTAACCTGAAAGGAGGAACTATGGAGTCAGTATCCCAAAATACCTGTATGCAGAATGAACACATAATAAGTGTTGTCCTGTTGAGAGTGACCATTTTAAGGAAATCGTATTAATGATATTAACTGAAATCCTGAGAGTGACCATTTTAAGGAAATCGTATTAATGATGCCAAACATTGTTGATTTTCATTCAAATGATGATATTGGTGCTTAACCATTTTAACATACTGGTGCATGATGATATAAATAGCTTGAACTTCGATCATCTCCACCAAATTCTCCTGTTTTCTTTCACAGGATTTTTTGATCTATAAATAACTCTCATAATTTGGATTTTAAATAAATATTCACCATGGTTCTCTCCTAGCTACCTACAGTCCACTAAAAAATGCATCAAAAAGGAGATAGCCTAGGCATTATTTACAGAAAATGTTCCTCCTTGATATCTGAAGTTAATTTATTCTTACCATGCTACTGAAATAAAAGCCAACTGTAGTGAAGTAGAAAGATAGCATTCTGTAGAAGTCAAATCTGCGTCCAAGACGATAGATGTCACGACTCAATGTTTGTTCACCATTGCCATTGGCAACCTTAGCTTCAAAGCTTGAAATTTGATTCATTCCCATATCACGTCCTTTACCAACTTGCATATACTCATGATGTGTGATATTTCCTCCTCTCATTGTTGAATTAAAACCTAAGAAACATTAAATTCAGTAAATGCATTTTCAGTAAAGGATAACTGCAAAATGTTGGCAAGAGGTGTAGACTTACCTGAAAATATATCTTCACTTAAATTTATAGTCTTGGAAGCTTTACTTATGCCACCCCTAGTAATATGGAAGAGTCTATCAAAAATATCAGGATGGCCATAATGGAACCGAACCCTGCAGTGGTACATCACAATGAGTTAGAGGGACACAAAGCCTCATGATCAAAAGAAAATGTGCATCTTGCATACATAAATAAACATACAAACATGAGAAAGGATTGAACAAAACTATTTAACAACATGACAAAAAGTTGAGTGATCCTTGCTTTCATCTCGTAATACTGTTAGTTGCCTTTGTACATAGTACGGTTGTCCAACATGGTCTGACATATTTGTGCAGCAATTTTCAAACGATCTTGAATTTCTTTATTTTCCCACTCACTAAACCTTCATATTCCCTGAATTCATAATAGTCTAGTTGACATAAGTTGACGAGATCACAGCGAGTAAATCAAGATTACCAGGCTTCCCAGCAAATTATCAGGACTAGGCGGACCATCTTAGCAGCTACAAGTAAATCAAGATTCTAGAGTATCCCTGGCCACATACAAGTGTCACTTAATGAAAACATGGTTTTATTATAAATTTCAGCAAAGTTTCAAGTCGTGGTTAGAGCAAAAGTACATTTTAGCTACAAAGTGCCTGGAACTTGAATTGTTATGGCCTTAAGAGGATACAAATCACAGTTAGCTCTTCTCTTTTGTCTAACCATAAGTAGCAATGCTTTAACTCTTTTATATCAGACTTATGTTCTCCTTAAAGACAAATCCAAAGTTCTTGCCTTCTTTGTAGCACATTATACTATTCTTACTAGAGGACAACTGTATTTGACAAATTGCGAATTTAGTGTAAAGCATTAAGCATGTACATAATTTAATAAACTTTATTAATGTCTAAGACTTTAAGTATGTAAAGGAAGTTTTTTTGGCATGAATTCCTCGCAAGCTAAATCTGAAGTGAATTACAAATACTCCCATGGTCGTGGACTTGGTTTGACCAAAACGAGATAGTGGAACTGACAGCCAACTCAAATTTTTTTCCCATTCTAACTAAAAAGCATTGGATTAATAGTTTCTCTACGAAAATGAAAATAATGTTACATACTTGAGAGGATTTGCCAGAACTCGCTGTCCAATCGTAACAAAGCTGGTCTCTTGATTTGACATAAACCAAGCAAGTGATGAAACACTAGATAAAAACAAAATGTTACTTACATAAAAATATATCATAAATGGATGAACAAGCATAATTGGACAGAACGTTGGATAGATGGATATACCTTCCAGTAAAAATATGCTCCCGGAGACCTAATATAGTGGGTTTGCTCTGTCCATATTTGGTACTCTCGAACTCCTCCAGCACATTTCTCATTTTAAATGCCTCTTCGAGGTAATTATCCTACTAGTAAAAAGGCAATAGTTACCATTAATTTATTAACATTGTCCTGTTAGTTCAGTATGTAAGAATAGTTTAGGACCTATAGGTTAGTTCTAACTGACTCCACATGGTTTCCCTATGACACCTACATGCATATATTGACCAGCTGGGCCACAATTCATATTATCGTTGTTTCTCTTTGCAGCTAGCATGGTATTGGTATTATAACCAGCATTGGGCTCAAGACTTAGATGTCACAATTTAAGAGATTGTTCTGTATGGTTGCATGTGAACATGACTTTTAGTGTTTTTGGGCAGAAAAGAGTGTGCGGCAGCAAATGAACACGATCCAGTAGTACAACTGGATAGTGAGACTGTTTTGAGTGTGTTTGGACAATGTCGACCAAGTGTCGTTAGCTGTACCCAGTTT
>NW_021248185.1:0-1023 GCF_002162155.2 Triticum dicoccoides | reverse complement strand
AAATCTTATTTTTCTTCCTCACTCTACTACTTTCAGGACCAACCAAAGGAATGAAAAGAAATTTCAAGTCGATGTGGTAAGAATCGACCACAAACTTAGGGTTCTTTCTTTAAAATTAAAAAAACTGCAAATTAAGTTTGAAAAATGTTAAACTTGGTATTTCACTGGTAGAAAAAGAGGCTTCCGTCCAGCCCCATTAGTCGCGAAACTGTAGGAACCGCGACTAATGAAGTCTTTAGTCGCGGTTCGGCAGACGAACCGCGACCAAAGGCCTGGGCCCAGGGCGCTCATGGACAATATAAAGGAGATGAAAGAATGTCATCTGTATTATCCTATCGGGAACATGTCCATGAAGGTAGCCATCGGCAGTGCTTTACCATGTTTACCTGGAGCACTCCATCACAACAACCCCATTCAAGATGGCTATGCTCGTGTCACGGTGGAGGACATAGTCCAAGGGTTTGAGGACCTGGAGATTGACATTGCTACACCTGAAGGGGAGAAAAGACTTGGAGATGTCAAGCGCCTTTTCATTCTATGGCAAAAGAAGTTTATCAAGTTTCCACGCGAGGCGCCAAGGACAACAAGTCCACCCCCCTACGGTGGTGGTGGTGGTGGCGGTTCACCTACACCTCCGTCACGTCAGCCGACGCCCCCCAGTCCACAACGTCCGGCGGGTGATCAGACGCCGCCCCCCCAGTCCTCGTCCGGCGGGTGATCAGACGCCGCCCCCCAATCCACCTCCGACAAAGAAGCAGAAGCAGTCCTGGATTATTAACCCGGACCCTTATGTACCTAAGACCACAAAGGTACCGGAGCCATCACTGAAGCCTCTCCCCACAAGGCCTTGGGAACGTAGTGCCGAGGAAACTGCCGCGGCCGCGGCTGCTGATCATGAGAAATGGAAGGCGGACTGCAAGAAGAAAAGAGAGCCCGAGCCCAAGCCAGTATTTTCTGATGAGCAAAAGAAGTGGGCTAAGTCATTTTTGAGCACACCGTCCCAAGCCGCGAAGAATCTGCCTG
>NW_021248184.1:0-441 GCF_002162155.2 Triticum dicoccoides | reverse complement strand
GTTTTATATTTTTTTGGATTTTTTATTAATTTATAATGCCCACTAGACCGACCGGTCAAAACATCGGTCTATACCTCAGGGGGGCATTGTAAATAATTCTTTTTCCAAATTTTCTTTCATAGCCATGATTGGCGCGTGTGGGTCACCATGTTCAAGAAAGTTTGTGTGATTTGGAGGTGGTGGGAAAAATCACATTTTTTCAAAAACTGGCTTAAGTTAAGACCAAATGGCCCCTCCGAAATGCGGTCATTTTTTCGACCACCTCCAAATGACCTCAACTTTGGCACACATGATCTATTGCACAAACAACGGTGGGTTCCAAATGTTTTTATATTTTTTTGAATTTTTTATTAATTTATAATGCCCTCTAGACTGACCGGTCAAAACATCGGTCTATACCTCAGGGGGGCATTGTAAATAATTCTTTATCCAAATTTTCTT
>NW_021248183.1:0-536 GCF_002162155.2 Triticum dicoccoides | reverse complement strand
TTGTGTCTTAATGTGTTATTCTAGTACGAACTCTAGGGCCATTTGTGACACTTATAGGACTAGCCCAACGGATTGGTTGGAAAGAATAACTTTGAGGTGGTTTCATACCCTACCATAATCTCTTCGTTCGTTCTCCGCTATTAGTGACTTTGGAGTGACTCTTTGTTGCATGTTGAGGTATAGTTATGTGATCCAATTATGTTATTATTGTTGAGAGGACTTGCACTAGTGAAAGTATGAACCCTAGGCCTTGTTTCCTAGCATTGCAATACCGTTTATGCTCACTTTTATCATTTGCTACCTTGCTGTTTTTATATTTTCAGATTACAAATACCCATATCTACTATCCATATACCACTTGTATCACCATCTCTTCACTTAACTAGTGCACCTATACAATTTACCATTGTATTGGGTGTGTTGGGGACACAAGAGACTCTTTGTTATTTGGTTGCAGGGTTGCTTGAGAGAGACCATCTTCATCCTACGCCTCCTACGGATTGATAAACCTTAGGTCATCCACTTGAGGGAAATTT
>NW_021248182.1:0-626 GCF_002162155.2 Triticum dicoccoides | reverse complement strand
AGAGGTGCGACAGGTGCAGCCGGTGGTGGAAGGCGCGCAAGCAGTTCATTAAATCTGTTATCGAGCTTTGTTTCGAACGTCTTCTCAAGGCCAGTGATCTTCTCCATGGCCTCTTCAAAATTGTTCAGCACATCTTGTACCTGTTCAGTCATCATTTGCTGAAACTTATCATGAAGCTCCTTGTTCGATAAGTTCTCCCAGTCAATCTCGTCGGCTTGTGATCCTGGCATGGTTAGCAGCAATAGAAACACGCAAGAATATGATCCTACAGACTACTAAGAAGTGGTGGTGGTGTATCACAAATCCGTCAAGCAAATCTCAAATTCTTACCAGTTCTTACCCAGCAGCAGGCGGTGATCGGCAACCCTTGTAGTCAAAAACTCTCAAAGCTTGGATAGAGCGATTACCAGGGAGAGTCAAACACACGACGTAGATGTATGTGGAACTGGGAAGGCTTATAGTATGGTAGCAAAAAGGGTCAGCAATAATCAATTCAGAGATGCAAAGTTGAATAAACGCTCAACGACGGTATTGTGCTGGTCCTAGGCTAGACTGTGCTAGAGATGCGAGCCTAGAACACCAACAAAATCACGGCGCGGCACGTAAACAAGGGAAAAGCACACTCT
>NW_021248181.1:0-621 GCF_002162155.2 Triticum dicoccoides | reverse complement strand
AAACTACATTTAGCCATGCTAAATGAAATTAAATTGCCATGGTTCCATAAAAGGTAATTTGTTGCCATGATGCAAAATAATTTCTATATTTCAGAAAGACAATGTCATGGAAAATGCATCTTATGTTGCAATGATATCACATTTGTAGTTGCCATGTCAAAAACCAATTTTCAAAGAAGCAATGGAATTAATGGGCCAAGTTCCATATTTTATAAAACTCAATTGCTATTAAAAAAATGCAAATCAAAGAAATAAAAGAAAAAAAATAAAAATAAAAGAAAGAGCTCTTTTCCTGTGAGCTCTTTCCCTGTGGACTAAAATAAAAGAAAAGAAAGAGCTCACCTCATTGGGCTCTAGTCCACAGGGACAGGCCCAGCCGGCCCAGCCCACCTCCCTCGGTCGATTTTGACCTCCAGCTACAGGGTGCCGACCGAGGGCTCGTGCTCGCGCTCATCCCCAATGGGCTACCTCGCCGGTCCTACCGCTACAGCACTACTGGAGGGGATACAATCGCCACCGCGCCCCCTCGGGCGACCTCGCACTGAGTTGGAAGCCACCGGACGCCGTCCCCAACCCATATATCTACCTTGGTCACCGGGGATCGCCGACGCCACGCCGTCT
>NW_021248180.1:0-854 GCF_002162155.2 Triticum dicoccoides | reverse complement strand
CACACATACAGATCTCAGTGCTTAAGGTCGGCTTCAATGAAACAACCCACCATGTACTCCTACATGGCCTCTCATCGATACCTTTACCAAATCGTGTTCACCACACCACTCTTATTACCGACATAATCATTTCACTCTAGCCCATCACCCAGATGAACCAGACCTGACACGACTCTAAGCATAGCAGGCATAGCAAGGTAGGAACAACACATACATATGGCTCAATCAACTCCTACACATGCTAGTGGGTTTCATCTAGTTACTGTGGCAATGACAGGTCATGCAGAGGAAATGGGTTCAACTACCGCAGCACACAGCAGTTTGAATCGCGTTGTCTTAATGCAGTAAAAGAGAGCAGGAGCGAGAACATGGGATTGTATCGATATGATCAAATGGTTGGTTGCTTGCCTGATGGTTCGTTGCACGGATACGATTCCTCGTTAGGGTAATCACGGTACTCCTCGGGAACAGATCCTGTCGCAAAGGATAACGATACACAGGCATTACCAAACAATGTGCAACAATATGATGCATGCATGAAACATGGCAATATGAGTGTGTTGGGCTAATGCAACTAAAACCAGATGTGTTTGAGCAAATTTGAATCAAAGATTCAAATTCCAATTCAAATATGGCCTTTTAAAGTGCCTTCTCTTGTTCTGATTGAAACATCAAGTTAACTTGTTTGATCATGCATGAAAATAGTACAGATGGATAGATTGGATTTTTCTGATCATTTTTCATATATTATTTGTCCAATTTGGAGTTACAGAATAAAAGTTATGAATTTTTGAAGTTTAAATAATATTCTGGAATTTCCTGATTTAATTAAATCCAGAAATATCATTTACTGC
>NW_021248179.1:0-2563 GCF_002162155.2 Triticum dicoccoides | reverse complement strand
AGGTAGGCTTCCACTTATCGAAAAAATTAAGGAATTAGTAGAGGAGCCTCTCTAGTACAAACCTGCTGCATACACACAAACAAGCTAGCTAGGCATAGACGGAGATAGAGGATGGGTTCCTCGAGTGTTGTTTCATGGTGGCAGCAGGAGCAGCTGCCTGCCCTCGTATTGGGAAGCCTTGCCGTTCAGTACTTCCTCTTCTTCTCCGCGCGCAGGCGCAAGTCCCGTATTCCACCTTGGTACAGATTCTTCATCTGGCTCTCATATCTAGCCAGCGACGCCCTGGCCATTTATGCCCTCGCCACGCTCTTCAACCGCCAAAAGAAGATGCAGTACCGTAGCCGCGATCTACAGGTCCTGTGGGCGCCTATCCTCCTCATACATCTCGGCGGGCAGCTCGTCATAACCGCATATAACATTGAAGACAATGAGTTGTGGAAGCGGCACATCATCACCTCCTTGTCTCAGGTATCTTTTCAATATGTTGCAGCTTTGCTTCTTTAGACAACACCTAGCAGACTACATTACATTTAATTTCTCACTGGCATAACAAAAATCTAAGAGTCCACTTGCCATCTTCTCCTTTTTGTTTTTATTTTAAATTGTGCACGTCTCACATAAGTATTAAAACTAAATATTTTGTGATTTCAAAGGCAATTTATGTACTCATATTTACTTGGCTGGACATATCATGTTTGGTGGGTGTTTCCTTGATTATGACGATCAATTGCTTTAGGGAAGATATATAGTTTTTACACTTTGTTGCTTGAGAAATCTTCAACTTTCTTGATTCTCCTCCTGTATCGTCTCAGGTAACGGTAGCTATCTACGTGTTCTGCAAGTCATGGCCATCATCTGCTGATGAAAAGTTAGTGGATGCAGCAATTTTCCTTTTCACCCTCGGGGCTGGCAAATGCTTCACGAAACCGTTGGATCTCATGAGTGCTAGCTTCAGCAGCCTTGGTAGGTTTTTGGATGGAAATACTGATAGAGTTACAGATGGACAAAACGAGCTAGAAGCCTATGTGCGAGATGCAAAGGCCGCCATGCTCCAAAGAGATCTAGAACCCCACAATGATCGCTCCTACATACTGCATACACTACTGATAGACAATGCACTTAACATGGAGATTCGCCATACTATACTAAAAAGTTTTTGTCACCTGGATGACGAAAAAGCTCATGAGACACTAACAAACGGCCTCTCCGATTTATTTGATGTTCTCTATACGAAAAGTCCTTGGACCAAAGATATGAGCGGAAGGAGTTTTGTTTTGATGTGGTCATTCTCCGTGACGTCGCAAATTGCGGCCATTGTTCTGTTCTACAAAAGCCACAAACAAACATATAACCTCAGCGATGTCATTATTACATATGTATTGCTGTACGGGACCCTTGTGCTAGAGTTCTCTTCCCTATTTGGGCTGGTATTACTCAGTAACGAGTGGTCTGCCACGGTCGCTCAACATAACATCATAGGATTCTTTGCCCAGACCAAAAAGCCAAGCAAGCTGATGCGCTTCGCTAGGAGCTTATCATGTGAGGTCTTCGTTAGCCAATGTTTGGGCATGGAGTCCTGTGACTCATCCAAGAACATTACAAAGTTAGTTCATCAACATATCAGAGATGGGTGGGAGAAGTACATAACTGATGCTAAGAGTTACAAGGAGTTCAATGATATCAGGGGCCAGTTGACACTTCAGCACAAGAAATGTGACCAAGAGATACACAACAGCTTACAGCAGCCATTCGATCAGAGTGTCCTTGTCTGGCACTTGGTGACAGATTTCTGCTTTTACTGTAGAAGCACATCTCCAGACAATGAAGAGTGTGCCCAGCGATGCAGAGAAATATCCAACTATATGATGCATTTGTTATTTGCTAATCCTGAGATGCTATTGCCAGGCAGTAGAAAGCATCTTTGCAAACTCGCATATGACCAACTCAATGACATCTTCAAGGGCCAGGAGACACCGATGGATAAAGGAAAACTCGCCCAAAAGATTGTTGATATTTTGATTTGTAGAAAAGATGCATCCTTTGTCTGCGACGCAGTGGCACTTTACACTAGGTTGAAAGGTATTGATGAGAAGACGATGTGGGAGGTGATACAAGGTGTGTGGGTCGAGATGCTGTGTTTTTCTGCTGGTAGATGCCGAGGGTACTTGCATGCCAAAAGTATGGGCGCCGGCGGGGAGTACCTCTCCTATATCTGGCTTCTGTTGCACCACACTGGGATGGAGACATTCCAACACAGACTTGAGAGGACACAAAATGTTCGAGGACGACCGAGAAGATGGCATTTCTGAAGTACTTTTGAAGGTATGAATGTTCCTTACAAGGAGGAGATTGTGTTGGACATTGGGCTTCCCAATGTTGAGTAGGCACTTCTAGTTGTCCAGGCATGAATCCTAGAACACAAGCAGGTAATTTTGCTGGTCCATGGGCTTCTCAATACTGTCAATGCATTTCTACTTATCAATGCATGGATGTTCCAATGTGAAGGCACTGCCGCTGATCAGCTCTAGGAGATTCTTGTCTGAACACCCATCCATGCTATTTG
>NW_021248178.1:28260-62882 GCF_002162155.2 Triticum dicoccoides | reverse complement strand
ATGAAAGTACTAGGTGCATTAGTTAACCCAAAAGGCATGACTAACCACTCATATAATCCAAACTTAGTTTTGAATGCTGTTTTCCATTCATCTCCCAATTTCATACGAATTTGATGGTATCCACTACGTAAATCAACTTTGGAGAATATTGTAGAGCCACTCAATTCATCAAGCATATCATCTAGCCTAGGAATAGGATGACGATAACGAATAGTAATATTATTAATGCCTCTACAATCAACACACATACGTGATGTACCATCCTTTTTCGGCACTAGAATAATAGGAACAGCACAAGGACTAAGGGATTCGCGTATATAACCTTTGTCGAGAAGCTCTTGTACTTGACGCATAATCTCCTTCGTCTCCTCTGGATTGGTACGGTATGGTGCACGGTTTGGCAGTGAAGCACCGGGAATTAAGTCAATCTGATGCCCAATCCCTCGAATAGGCGGCAATCCCGGTGGCAAGTCTTGTGGAAAGACGTCAGCGAACTCCTGCAAAATGTTAGTGACAGCAGGAGGCAAAGAGGAAGGCACGTCCTCGAATGAAAATAATGCCTCTTTGCACACAAAAGCATAGCAAACAGATTTGCTGAAATCTAGCTCATCAATATCAGATTTGGTGGCAAATGAACATGCACTTTTCAATTTAATTTCATAAGCAACACTAGATGGTTTATTATTAGGCTTCATTTGTTGCTCAAATTCTTTTGCCACAATCTGATTTTCACTCTTATTCGTCTCCTGTTTTGCTTTATTAGCTCTATTAATATCATCTTTCAAAATGGAATCAGGAGTCATAGGAAGCAAAGTAATATTTTTATCCTTATGAACAAGAGTATAGTGATTGTTTCTACCATGGTGTACAGAATTTTTATCAAATTGCCATGGTCTACCAAGTAATAAGGAACATGCTTGCATAGGTACCACATCACAATCAACATAATCAGCATATGTAGATATACTAAAATGCACACGAACAGTACGTGTTACCTTAACCTTGCCGCTGTTGTTGAACCATTGGATGTAGTAAGGATGTGGATGTGGTCTTGTGGTGAGAGAAAGCTTCTCGACCATCTCCATGCTAGCCAAGTTGTTACAGCTCCCTCCGTCTATGATGACGCGCACAGAACGTTCCTTCACAACTCCCTTGGTATGGAACAAATTGTGCCTCTGATTTTGCTCAGCTTGTGTGATCTGCACACTCAAAACACGTTGAGCAACTAAACATTCATACCTGTCAGCGTCTTCAGGAGCCATGTATTGCGTCTCATTATCAGAATCATCTCCACCATGTTCTTCACGTGTAATAAGAGCCAAAGTCTCCTCATCATAGTCACTAGCGGACTCATATCCACCATCCGCGGTAGCAATCATCACACGCGGAGATTTGCATTCTCTCGCATAATGACCTCCTCCCTTACAACGACGACAAATAATATCACTTGTGTGCCCTGTTGATGCTATGGAAGAAGAAGAACGCTGTGTAGGCCCCACAGGTGCGCTCTTGGCAGATAATGGTGGTTGTGCCTGTTTTCTTCTATCACGGCTGGAGGTGGCACCTGATGGAGGTGCTGGTGCAGTTGAAGTAGAAGATGCACGTGGTGTCCATGATGAAGGTCGGTCTGCAGAAAAGTTAGTTCGCCCCAATGCTTGTCGATCCTGCACTTCACGTTCAGCTTTACAAGCAAGATGGAATAAACGAGTGATATTAGTATACTCCTTATAGTCTAGAATGGTCTGAATCTCTCTATTTAATCCACCCAGAAAACGTGCAAGCATAGCTTCATTCTCCTCAACAATACCACATCTAATCATGCCAGTTTGTAATTCCTGATAATATTCTTCTACAGAATTTTTTCCTTGTCTTAAACGCTGCAATTTTTGAAGCAATTCACGTTGATAATATGGTGGAACCCAACGCGTACGCATAGCAGTTTTCAAAGCAGCCCAAGTAGTTGGAATAGGATATAATCTACAATGTTCAGACCACCATACACATGCAAAACTAGTGAAAGCACAAACAGCAGCAGCAACTCGTCTCTCCTCAGGATATTGTAAACATGTAAATCGTTGTTCAGTTTCTAACTGCCAAGTAAGATATATATCAGGAACATATCTACCCTCGAATGGTGGAATATTCAATTTCAGTTTAGGAATATGGACATCATCTCGTACCTGAGGTGGTGGTGCAGGCCTACCATTACGAATATATACCTGAGGTCGACCTGCTGGTGGTGGTGCTGGTGGCTGCTCGTAGATCTGATTTTGATCAACCTCATCCTCATAATCGCCCGCATACTCATCATCCTCCTGGGTACCAGCAACAGCAGTAGCAGGAGCCACAGAAGTATCAACAGCAGCACCAACAGTTTGGCCAAACGCAAGAGGAACACGGCTCGCTCGGCGAAGGTCTATTTCGCGACGTGGAGGTAGTCGTTGTTGTTGTTGTTGGAGAGGTGCGTTAGGTGCAGCGGGTGGTGGTGGTGGAAGACGCGCGAGCAATTCATTAAATCTGTTATCGAGTTTTGTTTCGAACGTCTTCTCAAGGCCAGTGATCTTCTCCATGGCCTCTTCAAAATTGTTCAGCACATCTTGCACCTGTTCCGTCATCATTTGCTGAAACTTATCATGAAGCTCCTTGTTCGATAAGTTCTCCCAGTCAATCTCGTCGGCTTGTGATCCTGGCATGGTTAGCAGCAATAGAAACACACAAGAATATGATCCTACAGACTACTAAGAAGTGGTGGTGGTGTATCACAAATCCGTCAAGCAAATCTCAAATTCTTACCAGTTCTTACCCAGCAGCAGGCGGTGATCGGCAACCGTTGTAGTCAAAAACTCTCAAAGCTTGGATAGAGCGATTACCAGGGAGAGTCAAACACACGACGTAGATGTATGTGGAGCTGGGAAGGCTTATAGTATGGTAGCAAAAAGGGTCAGCAATAATCAATTCAGAGATGCAAAGTTGAATAAACGCTCAACGACGGTACTGTGCTGGTCCTAGGCTAGACTGTGCTAGAGACGCGAGCCTAGAACACCAACAAAATCACGGCGCGGCACGTAAACAAGGGAAAAGCACACTCTGGATTTTTTTTTCGCTCTTTTTTTTGGCGCTCTTTTTTTTTTGCGCTGCTTTTTTTTTTGCGAAAAATCACTATAATGGCGAGTGTCTCAAAACTCTTCCTAGCTCAAACGGACAGGATGGGCACGAAATTTTTTCGACCAATTTTTTTTTCGACTGCCAGGACCCAAAAACTGGAAACGGGTCAAAAAAAACTCCCTATAATGGCACCTATCTCAAAACACTCAGAAACACCTAAAAATAGGATAGCTAGAATTTTTTTCGAAAAATGCATTTTCGAAAAATTTTGGGCCTAAACGGAGCGTGGCTACCCGACTCTTTTTTTTTTCGAAACCTACTCCGGCAAGGAAACACGAATCGGAATCTAGATAGATCTCGAAAACAAACCTAATAAGCAAGGAACTCGGATTGGTGGTGGATATATGGTGGTGGTATATGGCAGCGGTGGTGGTAGCGGTGGTAGTATATGGATATGGATCGGTGGTGGTATATGGACACGGATTGGTGGTGGTGATGAGGACATGACTACCTTGGATATGACCAAAAATATTGCATATATGCATATTTGTCAGGTGATTTCTAGTGCAAACTATTCAATAATCTATTTGTGTTATCCAGAACAAAAATACTTCACACACTTTTGTGTTTTGTCTAATTGCAGGTGTATGGGACATTTGTACAATCCACATATGAAGATAAGGAAGAAAGAGATGTTTATTTGCTGTCCAAAAAGTTCTCTCACGTCACTTTTGGCCCAAGAGAAGATAGAGTCCAAGTCTCTCACGTTCTGGATTCAGATTCGGACTACACAGACATACCTGACTCAAAACGCACACAAGTTTTTCATACGGACTCCGAATTGGGTGATTTTTTTTTCTTGGAAACTAGATTTCGTGCACTTTTCAACCCAAGTGGAATCACCTTCAAATTCGTCTGGAGCGTTGAGTTGTGGATGAAACAATCTGATGCTGCAGCAGAATCCGAGTCAAACTACAAGTCCAAAGGTGTTACATCACCTTCGCTTGGGCCCATTGGCCTTGTACGACCTAGATTTAGTTTTAGGCTGCCTTGGGACGTCCTCCCACCTCCTTGGCCGCCACCCCTTGCTCCTATATAAGTAGATCCATCTAGTAGCTTTTCCTTGGGATTTGTTTAGTTAAAAGTTAGCCAACGCAACTTCGTGTACTTCGTTTGTGTCCAACGACCAGACCAAGACCGCTTTCGGATCCCCACTTTTATCAATACTTCATACATATTTGCAATATTCAGATTGCTTTTATCATATTCTTGCTCGTTCTTTGATTGCTTACAGGAATAGACCTTCGTGGTCAGGTTGATCGTGCACCGGCGTGGTCAATAACCTCTGGAAATTGGTTTAGCGATTGCTAAGGCGCAACATCGTGCACGTTTGTAGTCGGATCGTCAAAGTCGTCTCCACCAAATCGATAGTGACCATCTCATCGAAAGATCGGGACACTCCCGCCTCTATCAAGTGGTATCAGTTTTCAGGTTGCTCGGTGAGAATTTTCAGTTTTCCTAGATTAGATTTATTTTCTTACCTATTGTCCAAGAAAAGGCCACAAAACAACAGTTAGATCTATTCATCCTTTGTCCTAGCCAGACTGAGCCTTTGCAATTTTCTTTTCATTGTTTGCATTATTGAATTATCGGTTGCATCGCCGTGTCGAGTTGCTGGTCTTAGTGTCTAGTTCTTTTAGAGTTTCGAGTTCTGTTCACATTAGTCACGCCGCCGCTGCATCATTATCCCTTCCGCTGTCCACCATCCCATCCATTAATTTTCACCACGTGCTATGCATTGTTCATTGTCATAATCATAGTTGAGGTCATTCACATCTTCGCCTGATCCAATCTGCATCTTATCTAGTTTGTCTTGGAAAGAGGGAGAAAAAAAAGATAGAGGAAAAAAAAGAGAGGAAAAAAAAGAAAAAGAGAGAGAAGAAAAAGAAAAAAAAAAGCGTGAGAAAAAAAAAGAGAGAAGAAAAAAAATCGGAAATATCTAGAATCAATCTCGTACCTGAATTCGGATTGGAATCTGTTTTGCGCACTGTTCAGTAAAACAGGTGTATCTTCCTCATACGAAGTCCGTTTTGGCTCCGTGAGTACTCAAATTGAAGCTAGCGACGAACCGCATCTAAATAGTTGCAGAAGCTAGTTCAATATTTGACACCTCAAAATCGGCTTCTAAATAGGTCTTTTAGCCCTCTGAAGTTCGTGAACACAGCTTGTTCCAATTTTTCAGGCCAGTTTTAGAATTCTTTGACTCCTCATATCAACTCGGAATTGAGTGATTCTTTTTGCATTGGAAAGCTTGAGTTAGTAGCATTCTTTGGAAGAATTTATCAGAAAATTGGCTCAAACTTTTCAAAAGGAAAATTGGAGAGAGAGTTGTTGTATATCCTGTTTGGCAGTTGTTTTTCATCATTATCTTTACTGCCGTTGTGATCTTCACTTATATCTTGCTGTACAGAGCTACTTAGTATCCTTCATTGATGCTAGTTGTGCTACGCCGTGACCTCATTAGTGTTCTAGGCTCGCGTCTCTAGTCCGGTCTAGCCTAGGACCAGCACAGTACCGTCGTTGAGCGTTTATTCAACATTGCATCTTTGAATTGATTATTGCTAATCTTTTGCTACCATATATAGCCAACCCAGCTCCACATATTTCTACACCGTGTATACGTACGCTCCCCTGGCAATCGCTTTACTCAATATTCGGAGTTACTTGAGACCGCTGGTTGCCGATCACCGCCTGCTGCATGGTAAGAACGTGTAAGACATTGATATTTGCTTTACTGTGAGCGTTTTACCACCACATCCTAGTAGTTATAGGAACATTATTTTTGGGTTTTGTTTCTTGTTCTACTAATCATGACAGGATCCAGAGTCAATTCATGGGCTTCGTCGATCGCGGGAGACGTGCCACCACCTTTGCAAATACCACAACCGTCACGAGAGGTGCACAAACATCCAAATGCACATGATCAGGTTAATGTATCTATACCACCATTTAATGGCCGTTTTAAACCTGCTTTATATATTGAATGGGAGTTCGACATAAAAAATATATTTGCTTCCCATAATTTCGATGAACATAAAAAGGTTAAGGTTGCGGTTGGTTCTTTCACTGGTTATGCTTTGGTTTGGTGGAGTGAATATTGTCGGTTACACCCTGATTATATACCTACTACTTGGGATGATTTGACACTTGCCATGCGACATACTTTCATCCCTGCTTATTATACTCGTGACATGATTAAGAAGTTGCAACACTTAAAACAAGGTAGTGAAACTGTAACAAAATATTATGATGATTTACAAACTACCTTGTTGCATTCCTCTTTAGAAGAAAGTGAAGATGATTTTATGGATAGATTTTGGGGAGGATTAAACCGTGATATTCAAGAGATACTAATTCATGAAGAGTGTTATCCTATGGACCATTTGTTTCATCTTGCTTGCAAAGCTGAACAGGAAATAAAACGACGTGTTGGCCACGAGGAGAACAAGCGCACGGTGCACATTCCAAGAGTTGATATGATTGTTCCTTCAACTACTAGGCATACTATGACAACCACATCCGTTGTTGTCAGGACTACATCACCTCCACCATGTGACACATCGCCCCCGAGAGTGGCTACATCATCTGAGTTGATCATAAGAGGTAATGACAAATGATAGAGGCAAAGGTGTCCCGTCTTTCGATGAGATGGTGGATTTCGCTTTGGTGGAAGTCGACTTTGACGATCCGACTACGAACGTGCGAGGACGTCGCGCCTTAGCAATCGCTAAACCAACTCCGAGAGGTTATTGACCACGCCGGAGCACGATCAACCTGACCACGAGGGTCTGTTTCCTGCAAGCAAACGAAGAACAAGCAAGAAACTAAGATTGCAATCTGGATATTGCGAATATAAGATGAAAGCTTTATTGATCAAGGTGGGGTTCTGTGACGCCTTTGTCTGGTCGTTGAACACAAACGAAGTACGCGAAGTTGCAGCTATGGCGAACTTTTAATCTAAACAAAACCCAAAGTCTAAACGATGCCCTAAGGGCTGTATATATGGAGGAAGAGGGGGGAATTTCGTGGCCCTTGGTGGAGGGGTCCGAAAACAACCCTATCTCTTGTTTCCCCACACATACGGACTCTAAAAATAGCCTATACTTATGTATTTCGAAATTACATGGGCCTGGCCCAATAATAAGGTGACGCAGCACCTAAAATAGCCTCGGGACGAAATTTATGAAGTGGCATCTTGTATATTTCGTCCAAGGCTTCATGCACCCATTATGGTGGCTTCAAAGTCCTGAAATCATCACTTGTAACTCCGTTCTTGTTCCCCTTGCGCATGACATCATCTCCATGCTTGTTCTTGCTCCAATGTTCATCCTTCTCCAAGCTAGGCCCTTCATTTGTAAGCAAAACAAATGTATCCAATTTAGGCAGCATCATATTCTCATGAACATTAGAATCATTACCAAGAAACGAAAGTACCTGGTAATTTAGTTGGCGTGCACGAGCTCTAGTAATTGGTCCAGTATGTATAGCAGCAGGGGCTGTGGGTGTAACAATTGTATTGATGTCCTCATCACTTTCCCTTATGTCATTAAACACAAGAAGGGAAAAGAAAATGTTATTGCTGATGCATTGTCTCGTCGCTATACTATGCTTTCACAACTTGACTTCAAAATATTTGGTTTGGAGACCATCAAAGATCAATATGTGCATGATGCTGATTTTAAAGATGTAATGCAGAATTGTAAAGAAGGAAGAATGTGGAACAAGTTTGTTGTTAACGATGGATTTGTGTTTCGTGCTAACAAGCTATGCATTCCAGCTAGCTCCGTTCGTCTTTTGTTGTTGCAGGAGGCGCATGGAGGAGGATTAATGGGACACTTTGGCGTGAAGAAGACGGAGGGCGTACTTGCTACACATTTCTTTTGGCCAAAGATGAGACGGGATGTTGAGCGTTTTTTTGCTCGATGCACTACATGTCAAAAAGCTAAGTCACGACTCAATCCTCATGGTTTATATATGCCTTTGCCTGTACCTAGTGTTCCTTGGGAGGATATATCTAAGGACTTTGTTTTAGGTTTACCTCGAACAAATAAGGGGAGGGATAGCATATTTGTTGTCGTGGATAGATTCTCGAAAATGGCACACTTTATACCATGTCATAAAAGCGATGATGCTGTTAATGTTGCTGATTTGTTCTTTCGTGAAATTATTCGCTTGCATGGTGTGCCAAATACTATTGTTTCAGATCGTGATACTAAATTTCTTAGCCACTTTTGGAGATGTTTATGGGCTAAGTTGGGGACTAAACTGCTTTTTAGTACTACTTGTCACCCCCAAACTGATGGACAAACTGAAGTAGTCAATAGAACGTTGTCTACTATGCTTAGGGCTGTTTTGAAGAATAATAAGAAAATGTGGGAGGAATGCTTGCCTCATATTGAACTTGCTTATAATCGTTCATTGCATTCTACTAGTAAGATGTGCCCTTTTGAAGTTGTGTATGGTTTCCTACCTCGTGCACCTATTGATTTGTTGCCTCTTCCATCTTCGGAGAAGGTTAATTTTGATGCTAAACAACGTGCTGAATTGATTTTAAAAATGCATGAGTTAACTAAGGAAAACATTGAGCGCATGAATGCTAAATATAAACTTGCTGGAGATAAGGGTAGAAAACATGTTGTGTTTGCACCTGGAGATCTTGTTTGGTTACATTTGCGTAAGGATAGATTTCCTGATTTGCGCAAATCAAAGTTAATGCCACGTGCTGATGGTCCCTTTAAGGTGTTAGAGAAAATAAATGATAATGCATATAAACTTGAGCTGCCTGCAGATTTGAAGCCTTATTTGGGTGAGGAAGATGAACTTCCGTCGAGGACGACTTCATTTCAAGAAGGGGAGGATGATGAGGACATCAATACAATTGTTACACCCACAGCCCCTGCTGCTATACATACTGGACCAATTACTAGAGCTCGTGCACGCCAACTAAATTACCACGTACTTTCGTTTCTTGGTAATGATTCTAATGTTCATGAGAATATGATGCTGCCTAAATTGGATACATTTGTTTTGCTTACAAATGAAGGGCCTAGCTTGGAGAAGGATGAACATTGGAGCAAGAACAAGCATGGAGATGATGGCATGCGCAAGGGGAACAAGAATGGAGTTACAAGTGATGATTTCAGGACTTTGAAGCCACCATAATGGGTGCATGAAGCCTTGGACGAAATATACAAGATGCCACTTCATAAATTTCGTCCCATAATTTCAATGAACATAAAAAGGTTAAGGTTGCGGTTGGTTCTTTCACTGGTTATGCTTTGGTTTGGTGGAGTGAATATTGTCGGTTACACCCTAATTATATACCTACTACTTGGGATGATTTGAAACTTGCCATGCGACATACTTTCGTCCCTGCTTATTATACTCGTGACATGATTAAGAAGTTGCAACACTTAAAACAAGGTAGTGAAACTGTAACAAAATATTATGATGATTTACAAACTACCTTGTTGCATTCCTCTTTAGAAGAAAGTGAAGATGATTTTATGGATAGATTTTGGGGAGGATTAAACCGTGATATTCAAGAGATACTAATTCATGAAGAGTGTTATCCTATGGACCATTTGTTTCATCTTGTATGCAAAGCTGAACAGGAAATAAAACGACGTGTTGGCCACGAGGAGAACAAGCGCACGGTGCACATTCCAAGAGTTGATATGATTGTTCCTTCAACTACTAGGCATACTATGACAACCACATCCGTTGTTGTCAGGACTACATCACCTCCACCATGTGACACATCGCCCCCGAGAGTGGCTACATCATCTGAGTTGATCATAAGAGGTAATGACAAAGGTACTGATCTTCCATCTCTACATGAGAATGATGAATGCCTTGTCAATTTGAATGCACCATCTGATGAGCTACCCACTACTTTGATCACACCACCTATTTTAGAGGACTACGTTGATAATTTGACTTTGCCATGTGATCAAACAACTGAAATACCAACAATTTTGAGTGGACCCATTGAATTAACTATTGATGCAAAAGAACCAATGTTTAATCATTTTGATATGACCTCTAATCTTGGTGATGATTCTGTGTTGAATGACTTATTGCATGTTTGCTTATTTAAGCATGTTGTAGCATGTAAATTTGATGCAAGTAAGGTTTATTCACCAATGTTGGGATGGTTTAATGATGAACATTGTCAATCTTTTGAAATGAATAAGAGCTTCACTTATATGTGCAAACTGAGTTGCAATATTTTCATGCTTTCTACTTCTTGTGCTAATTTTTTGGCTTTAGATTTTATGAACTATGCAAGTTACTCATCTATTCATGTGTCATATATGCAAAAATCAAGGGAAGTAAAAATGGATGACATATACATATACAACATGTACACCTTGTCTCTTTTGTTAGCCACATTTCAGATTAAGCAACGTCGAGGACGGCTTTATTTTCAAGAAGGGGAGGATGATGAGGACATAACTACCTTGGATATGACCAAAAATATTGCATATATGCATATTTGTCAGGTGATTTCTAGTGCAAACTATTCAATAATCTATTTATGTTATCCAGAACAAAAATACTTCACACACTTTTGTGTTTTGTCTAATTGCAGGTGTATGGGACATTTGTACAATCCACATATGAAGATAAGGAAGAAAGAGATGTTTATTTGCTGTCCAAAAAGTTCTCTCACGTCACTTTTGGCCCAAGAGAAGATAGAGTCCAAGTCTCTCACGTTCTGGATTCAGATTCGGACTGCACAGACACACCTGACTCAAAATGCACACAAGTTTTTCATACGGACTCCGAATTGGGTGATTCTTTTTTTCTTGGAAACTAGATTTCGTGCACTTTCCAACCCAATTGAATCACCTTCAAATTCGTCCGGAGCGTTGAGTTGTGGACGAAACAATCTGATGCTGTAGCAGAATCCGAGTCAAACTACAAGTCCAAAGGTGTTACATCACCTCCACTTGGGCCCATTGGCCTTGTACGACCTAGATTTAGTTTTAGGCTGCCTTGGGACGTCCTCCCACCTCCTTGGCCGCCACCCCTTGCTCCTATATAAGTAGATCCATCTAGTAGCTTTTCCTTGGGATTTGTTTAGTTAAAAGTTAGCCATTGCAACTTCGTGTACTTCGTTTGTGTCCAACGACCAGACCAAGACCGCTTACGGATCCCCACCGTTATCAATACCTCATATATATTTGCAATATTCAGATTGCTTTATCATATTCTTGCTCGTTCTTCGATTGCTTGCAGGAATAGACCTTCGTGGTCAGGCTGACCGTGCTTCCGGCATCGTCAGTAACCTCAGGAGATTGGTTTAGCGATTGCTAAGGCGCAACGTCGTGCTCGTTTGTAGTCGGATCGTCAAAGTCGTCTCCACCAAATCGGTAGTATCATCTCATCGAAAGATCGGGACACCCCGCCTCTATCATCCGGTCTAGCCTAGGACCAGCACAGTACCGTCGTTGAGCGTTTATTCAACATTGCATCTTTGAATTGATTATTGCTAATCTTTTGCTACCATATATAGCCAACCCAGCTCCACATATTTCTACACCGTGTATACGTATGCTCCCCTGGCAATCGCTTTACTCAATATTCGGAGTTACTTGACACCGCTGGTTGCCGATCACCGCCTGCTGCATGGTAAGAACGTGTAAGACATTGATATTTGCTTTACTGTGAGCGTTTTACCACCACATCCTAGTAGTTATAGGAACATTATTTTTGGGTTTTGTTTCTTGTTCTACTAATCATGACAGGATCCAGAGTCAATTCATGGGCTTCGTCGATCGCGGGAGACGTGCCACCACCTTTGCAAATACAACAACCGTCACGAGAGGTGCACAAACATCCAAATGCACATGATCAGGTTAATGTATCTATACCACCATTTAATGGCCGTTTTAAACCTGCTTCATATATTGAATGGGAGTTCGACATAAAAAATATATTTGCTTCCCATAATTTCAATGAACATAAAAAGGTTAAGGTTGCGGTTGGTTCTTTCACTGGTTATGCTTTGGTTTGGTGGAGTGAATATTGTCGGTTACACCCTGATTATATACCTACTACTTGGGATGATTTGAAACTTGCCATGCGACATACTTTCGTCCCTGCTTATTATACTCGTGACATGATTAAGAAGTTGCAACACTTAAAACAAGGTAGTGAAACTGTAACAAAATATTATGATGATTTACAAACTACCTTGTTGCATTCCTCTTTAGAAGAAAGTGAAGATGATTTTATGGATAGATTTTGGGGAGGATTAAACCGTGATATTCAAGAGATACTAATTCATGAAGAGTGTTATCCTATGGACCATTTGTTTCATCTTGCTTGCAAAGCTGAACAGGAAATAAAACGACGTGTTGGCCACGAGGAGAACAAGCGCACAGTGCACATTCCAAGAGTTGATATGATTGTTCCTTCAACTACTAGGCATACTATGACAACCACATCCGTTGTTGTCAGGACTACATCACCTCCACCATGTGACACATCGCTCCCGAGAGTGGCTACATCATCTGAGTTGATCATAAGAGGTAATGACAAAGGTACTGATCTTCCATCTCTACATGAGAATGATGAATGTCTTGTCAATTTGAATGCACCATCTGATGAGCTACCCACTACTTTGATCACACCACCTATTTTAGAGGACTACGTTGATAATTTGACTTTGCCATGTGATCAAACAACTGAAATACCAACAATTTTGAGTGCACCCATTGAATTAACTATTGATGCAAAAGAACCAATGTTTAATCATTTTGATATGACCTCTAATCTTGGTGATGATTCTGTGTTGAATGACTTATTGCATGTTTGCTTATTTAAGCATGTTGTAGCATGTAAATTTGATGTAAGTAAGGTTTATTCACCAATGTTGGGATGGTTTAATGATGAACATTGTCAATCTTTTGAAATGAATAAGAGCTTCACTTATATGTGCAAACTGAGTTGCAATATTTTCATGCCTTCTACTTCTTGTGCTAATTTTTTGGCTTTAGATTTTATGAACTATGCAAGTTACTCATCTATTCATGTGTCATATATGCAAAAATCAAGGGAAGTAAAAATGGATGACATATACATATACAACATGTACACCTTGTCTTTTTTGTTAGCCACATTTCAGACTAAGCAACGCCGAGGACGGCTTTATTTTCAAGAACGGGAGGATGATGAGGACATGACTACCTTGGATATGACCAAAAATATTGCATATATGCATATTTGTCAGGTGATTTCTAGTGCAAACTATTCAATAATCTATTTGTGTTATCCAGAACAAAAATACTTCACACACTTTTGTGTTTTGTCTAATTGCAGGTGTATGGGACATTTGTACAATCCACATATGAAGATAAGGAAGAAAGAGATGTTTATTTGCTGTCCAAAAAGTTCTCTCACGTCACTTTTGGCCCAAGAGAAGATAGAGTCCAAGTCTCTCACGTTCTGGATTCAGATTCGGACTACACAGACATACCTGACTCAAAACGCACACAAGTTGTTCATACGGACTCCGAATTGGGTGATTTTTTTTTCTTGGAAACTAGATTTCGTGCACTTTCCAACCCAAGTGGAATCACCTTCAAATTCGTCTGGAGCGTTGAGTTGTGGATGAAACAATCTGATGCTGCAGCAGAATCCGAGTCAAACTACAAGTCCAAAGGTGTTACATCACCTCCGCTTGGGCCCATTGGCCTTGTACGACCTAGATTTAGTTTTAGGCTGCCTTGGGACGTCCTCCCACCTCCTTGGCCGCCACCCCTTGCTCCTATATAAGTAGATCCATCTAGTAGCTTTTCCTTGGGATTTGTTTAGTTAAAAGTTAGCCAACGCAACTTCGTGTACTTCGTTTGTGTCCAACGACCAGACCAAGACCGCTTTCGGATCCCCACCTTTATCAATACTTCATACATATTTGCAATATTCAGATTGCTTTTATCATATTCTTGCTCGTTCTTTGATTGCTTACAGGAATAGACCTTCGTGGTCAGGTTGATCGTGCACCGGCGTGGTCAATAACCTCTGGAGATTGGTTTAGCGATTGCTAAGGCGCAACGTCGTGCACGTTTGTAGTCGGATCGTCAAAGTCGTCTCCACCAAATCGATAGTTACCATCTCATCGAAAGATAGGGACACTCCCGCCTCTATCAGGTGGTATATGGATACGGATTCGGAGCGGTGGCGGATAAGCGGTGGTGGTAGATGGCAGGGGCGATGATGATGGTGCGGCGGCGGCGTGACAACTTATGACCAGAACTCGAAACTCTAAAAGACTAGACTCTAAGACCAGCAACTAGACACGACGATGCAACCGCAAATTCAACAAAGCAAAACCCTAAAAAGATTATGCAAAGGCTCAGATTGGTTCGGATATGATGAACTAACCCTAATTTTTTTTTGTGGCTTTTTCGTGGACTGTAGGTATGAAGAACAGACTCGATCTAAACTACGAAAAACTGCAAAATCTCATCGAGCAACCTGGAAGTTGCAGCTATGGCGAACTTGTAATCTAAACAAAACCCAAAGTCTAAACGATGCCCTAAGGGCTGTATATATGGAGGAAGAGGGGGGAATTTCGTGGCCCTTGGTGGAGGGGTCCGAAATCAACCCTATCTCTTGTTTCCCCACACATACGGACTCTAAAAATAGCCTATACTTATGTATTTCGAAATTACATGGGCCTGGCCCAATAATAAGGTGACGCAGCACCTAAAATAGCCTCGGGACGAAATTTATGAAGTGGCATCTTGTATATTTCGTCCAAGGCTTCATGCACCCATTATGGTGGCTTCAAAGTCCTGAAATCATCACTTGTAACTCCGTTCTTGTTCCCCTTGCGCATGACATCATCTCCATGCTTGTTCTTGCTCCAATGTTCATCCTTCTCCAAGCTAGGCCCTTCATTTGTAAGCAAAACAAATGTATCCAATTTAGGCAGCATCATATTCTCATGAACATTAGAATCATTACCAAGAAACGAAAGTACCTGGTAATTTAGTTGGCGTGCACGAGCTCTAGTAATTTGTCCAGTATGTATAGCAGCAGGGGCTGTGGGTGTAACAATTGTATTGATGTCCTCATCATCCTCCCCTTCTTGAAATGAAGTCGTCCTCGACGGAAGTTCATCTTCCTCACCCAAATAAGGCTTCAAATCTGCAATGTTAAAAGTGGGACTAACCCCAAAATCTGCGGGCAGCTCAAGTTTATATGCATTATCATTTATTTTCTCTAACACCTTAAAGGGACCATCAGCACGTGGCATTAACTTTGATTTGCGCAAATCAGGAAATCTATCCTTACGCAAATGTAACCAAACAAGATCTCCAGGTGCAAACACAACATGTTTTCTACCCTTATCTCCAGCAAGTTTATATTTAGCATTCATGCGCTCAATGTTTTCCTTAGTTAACTCATGCATTTTTAAAATCAATTCAGCACGTTGTTTAGCATCAAAATTAACCTTCTCCGAAGATGGAAGAGGCAACAAATCAATAGGTGCACGAGGTAGGAAACCATACACAACTTCAAAAGGGCACATCTTAGTAGTAGAATGCAATGAAGGATTATAAGCAAATTCAATATGAGGCAAGCATTCCTCCCACATTTTCTTATTATTCTTCAAAACAGCCCTAAGCATAGTAGACAACGTTCTATTGACTACTTCAGTTTGTCCATCAGTTTGGGGGTGACAAGTAGTACTAAAAAGCAGTTTAGTCCCCAACTTAGCCCATAAACATCTCCAAAAGTGGCTAAGAAATTTAGTATCACGATCTGAAACAATAGTATTTGGCACACCATGCAAGCGAATAATTTCACGAAAGAACAAATCAGCAACATTAACAGCATCATCGCTTTTATGACATGGTATAAAGTGTGCCATTTTCGAGAATCTATCCACGACAACAAATATGCTATCCCTCCCCTTATTTGTTCGAGGTAAACCTAAAACAAAGTCCTTAGATATATCCTCCCAAGGAACACTAGGTACAGGCAAAGGCATATATAAACCATGAGGATTGAGTCGTGACTTAGCTTTTTGACATGTAGTGCATCGAGCAAAAAAACGCTCAACATCCCGTCTCATCTTTGGCCAAAAGAAATGTGTAGCAAGTACGCCCTCCGTCTTCTTCACGCCAAAGTGTCCCATTAATCCTCCTCCATGCGCCTCCTGCAACAACAAAAGACGAACGGAGCTAGCTGGAATGCATAGCTTGTTAGCACGAAACACAAATCCATCGTTAACAACAAACTTGTTCCACATTCTTCCTTCTTTACAATTCTGCATTACATCTTTAAAATCAGCATCATGCACATATTGATCTTTGATGGTCTCCAAACCAAATATTTTGAAGTCAAGTTGTGAAAGCATAGTATAGCGACGAGACAATGCATCAGCAATAACATTTTCTTTTCCCTTCTTGTGTTTAATGACATAAGGGAAAGTGATGAGGACATCAATACAATTGTTACACCCACAGCCCCTGCTGCTATACATACTGGACCAATTACTAGAGCTCGTGCACGCCAACTAAATTACCAGGTACTTTCGTTTCTTGGTAATGATTCTAATGTTCATGAGAATATGATGCTGCCTAAATTGGATACATTTGTTTTGCTTACAAATGAAGGGCCTAGCTTGGAGAAGGATGAACATTGGAGCAAGAACAAGCATGGAGATGATGTCATGCGCAAGGGGAACAAGAACGGAGTTACAAGTGATGATTTCAGGACTTTGAAGCCACCATAATGGGTGCATGAAGCCTTGGACGAAATATACAAGATGCCACTTCATAAATTTCGTCCCGAGGCTATTTTAGGTGCTGCGTCACCTTATTATTGGGCCAGGCCCATGTAATTTCGAAATACATAAGTATAGGCTATTTTTAGAGTCCGTATGTGTGGGGAAACAAGAGATAGGGTTGATTTCGGACCCCTCCACCAAGGGCCACGAAATTCCCCCCTCTTCCTCCATATATACAGCCCTTAGGGCATCGTTTAGACTTTGGGATTTGTTTAGTTAAAAGTTAGCCATTGCAACTTCGTGTACTTCGTTTGTGTCCAACGACCAGACCAAGACCGCTTACGGATCCCCACCATTATCAATACCTCATAAATATTTGCAATATTCAGATTGCTTTATCATATTCTTGCTCGTTCTTCGATTGCTTGCAGGAATAGACCTTCGTGGTCAGGCTGACCGTGCTTCCGGCATCGTCAGTAACCTCAGGAGATTGGTTTAGCGATTGCTAAGGCGCAACGTCGTGCACGTTTGTAGTCGGATCGTCAAAGTCGTCTCCACCAAATCGATAGTTATCATCTCATCGAAAGATCGGGACACCCCGCCTCTATCATCATTAAACACAAGAAGGGAAAAGAAAATGTTATTGCTGATGCTTTGTCTCGTCGCTATACTATGCTTTCACAACTTGACTTCAAAATATTTGGTTTGGAGACCATCAAAGATCAATATGTGCATGATGCTGATTTTAAAGATGTAATGCATAATTGTAAAGAAGGAAGAATGTGGAACAAGTTTGTTGTTAACGATGGATTTGTGTTTCGTGCTAACAAGCTATGCATTCCAGCTAGCTCCGTTCGTCTTTTGTTGTTGCAGGAGGCGCATGGAGGAGGATTAATGGGACACTTTGGCGTGAAGAAGACGGAGGACGTACTTGCTACACATTTCTTTTGGCCAAAGATGAGACGGGATGTTGAGCGTTTTATTGCTCGCTGCACTACATGTCAAAAAGCTAAGTCACGCCTCAATCCTCATGGTTTATATATGCCTTTGCCTGTACCTAGTGTTCCTTGGGAGGATATATCTATGGACTGTTTTAGGTTTACCTCGAACAAAGAAGGGGAGGGATAGCATATTTGTTGTCGTGGATAGATTCTCGAAAATGGCACACTTTATACCATGTCATAAAAGCGATGATGCTGTTAATGTTGCTGATTTGTTCTTTCGTGAAATTATTCGCTTGCATGGTGTGCCAAATACTATTGTTTTCAGATCGTGATACTAAATTTCTTAGCCACTTTTGGAGATGTTTATGGGCTAAGTTGGGGACTAAACTGCTTTTTAGTACTACTTGTCACCCCCAAACTGATGGACAAACTGAAGTAGTCAATAGAACGTTGTCTACTATGCTTAGGGCTGTTTTGAAGAATAATAAGAAAATGTGGGAGGAATGCTTGCCTCATATTGAATTTGCTTATAATCGTTCATTGCATTCTACTACTAAGATGTGCCCTTTTGAAGTTGTGTATGGTTTCCTACCTCGTGCACCTATTGATTTGTTGCCTCTTCCATCTTCGGAGAAGGTTAATTTTGATGCTAAACAACGTGCTGAATTGATTTTAAAAATGCATGAGTTAACTAAGGAAAACATTGAGCGCATGAATGCTAAATATAAACTTGCTGGAGATAAGGGTAGAAAACATGTTGTGTTTGCACCTGGAGATCTTGTTTGGTTACATTTGCGTAAGGATAGATTTCCTGATTTGCGCAAATCAAAGGTAATGCCACGTGCTGATGGTCCCTTTAAGGTGTTAGAGAAAATAAATGATAATGCATATAAACTTGAGCTGCCTGCAGATTTTGGGGTTAGTCCCACTTTTAACATTGCAGATTTGAAGCCTTATTTGGGTGAGGAAGATGAACTTCCGTCGAGGACGACTTCATTTCAAGAAGGGGAGGATGATGAGGACATCAATACAATTGTTACACCCACAGCCCCTGCTGCTATACATACTGGACCAATTAATAGAGCTCGTGCACGCCAACTAAATTACCAGGTACTTTCATTTCTTGGTAATGATTCTAATGTTCATGAGAATATGATGCTGCCTAAATTGGATTCATTTGTTTTGCTTACAAATGAAGGGCCTAGCTTGGAGAAGGATGAACATTGGAGCAAGAACAAGCATGGAGATGATGGCATGCGCAAGGGGAACAAGAACGGAGTTACAAGTGATGATTTCAGGACTTTGAAACCACCATAATGGGTGCATGAAGCCTTGGACGAAATATACAAGATGCCACTTCATAAATTTCGTCCCGAGGCTATTTTAGGTGCTGCGTCACCTTATTATTGGGCCAGGCCCATGTAATTTCGAAATACATAAGTATAGGCTATTTTTAGAGTCCGTATGTGTGGGGAAACAAGAGATAGGGTTGATTTCGGACCCCTCCACCAAGGGCCACGAAATTCCCCCCTCTTCCTCCATATATACAGCCCTTAGGGCATCGTTTAGACTTTGGGTTTTGTTTAGATTAAAAGTTTGCCATAGCTGCAACTTCGCGTACTTCGTTTGTGTTCAACGACCAGACAAAGGCGTCACAGAACCCCACCTTGATCAATAAAGCTTTCATCTTATATTCGTAATATCCAGATTGCAATCTTAGTTTCTTGCTTGTTTTTCGTTTGCTCGCAGGAAACAAACCCTCGTGGTCAGGTTGATCGTGCTCCGGCGTGGTCAATAACCTCTCGGAGTTGGTTTAGCGATTGCTAAGGCGCGACGTCCTCGCACGTTCGTAGTCGGATCGTCAAAGTCGACTTCCACCAAAGCGATATCCATCATCTCATCGAAAGACGGGACACCTTTGCCTCTATCATACCTGAGGTCGACCTGCTGGTGGTGGTACAGGTGGCTGCACGTAGTGCTGATTTTGATCAATCTCATCCTCATAATCTCCCACATAATCATCCTCCTCCGCATCAGCAGCAGGAGCCACAGAAGTATCAACAGCAGCACCAACAGTTTGGCCAAACGCAAGAGGAACACGGCTTGCTCGGCGGAGGTCTGTTTCGCGACGTGGAGGTAGTCGTTGTTGTTGTTGTTGGAGAGGTACGTTAGGTGCAGCGGGTGGTGGTGGTGGAAGACGCACGAGCAATTCATTAAACTTGTTATCGAGCTTTGTTTCGAACGTCTTCTCAAGGCCAGTGATCTTCTCCATGGCCTCTTCAAAATTGTTCAGCACATCTTGCACCTGTTCAGTCATCATTTGCTGAAACTTATCATGAAGCTCCTTGTTCGATAAATTCTCCCAGTCAATCTCGTCGGCTTGTGATCCTGGCATGGTTAGCAGCAATAGAAACACACAAGAATATGATCCTACAGACTACGAACAAGTGGTGGTGGTGGGTGTCACAAACCCGTCAAGCAAAACTCAAATTCTTACCAGTTCTTACCCAGCAGCAGGCGGTGATCGTCAACCGTTGTAGTCAAAACTCTCAAAGCTTGGATAGAGCAATTACTAGGGAGAGTCAAACGCACGACGTAGATGTATGTGGAGCTAGGAAGGCTTATAATATGGTAGCAAAAAGGGTCAGCAATAATCAATTCAGAGATGCAAAGTTGAATAAATGCTCAACGACGGTACTGTGCTGGTCCTAGGCTAGACTGTGCTAGAGACGCGAGCCTAGAACACCAACAAAATCACGGCGCGGCACGTAAACAAGGGAGGAGCACACTCTGAATTTTTTTTCTCTTTTTTTTTGCACTTTTTTTCCTCTTTTTTTTTGCTCTGCAACAATTTTTTTTTTGAAAAAGTCTACAAATGGTCTAAAAACTACCTAGCCAGAATTTTCCAGACTTAGTTTTTTTTTTGAAATTGGAACTATTTTTCTTCTACGGATGGCTCGGAAGTTGGGGAGTCCTTCTCTGTCACGACTCGGAGTATCGCGTGATCTGGAAATCAAGAACAATGCAACAATTACTGGACTCGGACTAGGACTGGTGGCGGAGATGCATCTGGTGGAACTCGGACTGGTAGCGAAGATGAATCTGGTGGAACACGGACATGTGGCGGATATATGTTGCAGGTGAACTCGGATTGGCGTGATGGCGGCGGATATGTGGTGGCGTATATGGATTCGGATTGACGGGGAATATGTGGTGGTGGTATATGGCAACAGCGACGATGATGATGCGGTGGTGATATATGGCAGCGGCGACGTGACAACCTGTGAACAGAACTCGAAACTCTAAAAGACTAGACGCTAAGACCAGCAACTGGACACGACGATGCAACCACAAATTCAACAAAGCAAATACAGAAAAGATTATGCAAGGCTCAGATTGGTTCGGATGGGATGAACTAACCCTAATTTTTTTTTAGCTTTTTCGTGGACTATAGGTATGAAGAACAGACTCGATCTAAACTATGAAAAACTGTAACATCTCACCGAGCAACCTGGAAATCTGATACCACTTGATAGAGGCAAAGGTGTCCCGTCTTTCGATGAGATGATGGATATCGCTTTGGTGGAAGTCGACTTTGACGATCCGACTACGAACGTGCGAGGACGTCGCGCCTTAGCAATCGCTAAACCAACTCCAAGAGGTTATTGACCACGCCGGAGCACGATCAACCTGACCACGAGGGTCTATTTCCTGCGAGCAAACGAAGAACAAGCAAGAAACTAAGATTGCAATCTGGATATTGCGAATATAAGATGAAAGCTTTATTGATCAAGGTGGGGTTCTGTGACGCCTTTGTCTGGTCGTTGAACACAAACGAAGTACGCGAAGTTGCAGCTATGGCGAACTTTTAATCTAAACAAAACCCAAAGTCTAAACGGTGCCCTAAGGGCTGTATATATGGAGGAAGAGAGGGGGAATTTCGTGGCCCTTGGTGGAGGGGTCCGAAATCAACCCTATCTCTTGTTTCCCCACACATACGGACTCTAAAAATAGCCTATACTTATGTATTTCGAAATTACATGGGCCTGGCCCAATAAAAAGGTGACGCAGCACCTATAATAGCCTCGGGACGAAATTTATGAAGTGGCATCTTGTATATTTCGTCCATGGCTTCATGCACCCATTATGGTGGCTTCAAAGTCCGGAAATCATCACTTGTAACTCTGTTCTTGTTCCCCTTGCGCATGGTATCATCTCCATGCTTGTTCTTGCTCCAATGTTCATCCTTCTCCAAGCTAGGCCCTTCATTTGTAAGCAAAACAAATGTATCCAATTTAGGCAGCATCATATTCTCATGAACATTAGAATCATTACCAAGAAACGAAAGTACCTGATAATTTAATTGGCGTGCGCGAGCTCTAGTAATTGGTCCCGTATATGTAGCAGTAGGGGCTGTGGGTGTAACAATGGTATTGATGTCCTCATCACAAGGGCCACGAAATTCCCCCTCTCTTCCTCCATATATACAGCCCTTAGGGCACCGTTTAGTCTTTGGGATTTGTTTAGTTAAAAGTTAGCCATTGCAACTTCGTGTACTTCGTTTGTGCCCAACGACCAGACCAAGACCGCTTCTGGATCCCCACCATTATCAATACTTCATATATATTTGCAATATTCAGATTGATTTATCATATTCTTGCTCGTTCTTCGATTGTTTGCAGGAATAGACCTTCATGGTCAGGCTGACCGTGCTTCCAGCATCGTCAGTAACCTCAGGAGATTGGTTTAGCGGTTGCTAAGGCGCAACGTCATGCACGTTTGTAGTCGGATCGTCAAAGTCGTCTCCACCAAATCGATAGTTATCATCTCATCAAAAGATCGGGTCCCTCGCCTCTATCAAGTGGTATCAGATTTCTAGGTTGCTTGATGAGGACATCAATACAATTGTTACACCCACAGCCCCTGCTGCTATACATACTGGACCAATTACTAGAGCTCGTGCACGCCAACTAAATTACCAGGTACTTTCGTTTCTTGGTAATGATTCTAATGTTCATGAGAATATGATGCTGCCTAAATTGGATACATTTGTTTTGCTTACAAATGAAGGGCCTAGCTTGGAGAAGGATGAACATTGGAGCAAGAACAAGCATGGAGATGATGGCATGCGCAAGGGGAACAAGAACGGAGTTACAAGTGATGATTTCAGGACTTTGAAGCCACCATAATGGGTGCATGAAGCCTTGGACGAAATATACAAGATGCCACTTCCTAAATTTCGTCCCGAAGCTATTTTAGGTGCTGCGTCACCTTATTATTGGGCCAGGCCCATGTAATTTCGAAATACATAAGTATAGGCTATTTTTAGAGTCCGTATGTGTGGGGAAACAAGAGATAGGGTTGATTTCGGACCCCTCCACCAAGGGCCACGAAATTCCCCCCTCTTCCTCCATATATACAGCCCTTAGGGCATCGTTTAGACTTTGGGGTTTTGTTTAGATTAAAAGTTCGCCATAGCTGCAACTTCGCGTACTTTGTTTGTGTTCAACGACCAGACAAAGGCGTCACAGAACCCCACCTTGATCAATAAAGCTTTCATCTTATATTCGCAATATCCAGATTGCAATCTTAGTTTCTTGCTTGTTCTTCGTTTGCTCGCAGGAAACAGACCCTCGTGGTCAGGTTGATCGTGCTCCGGCGTGGTCAATAACCTCTCGGAGTTGGTTTAGCGATTGCTAAGGCGCGACGTCCTCGCACGTTCGTAGTCGGATCGTCAAAGTCGACTTCCACCAAAGCGAAATCCACCATCTCATCGAAAGACAGGACACCTTTGCCTCTATCATATTGACTACTTCAGTTTGTCCATCAGTTTGGGGGTGACAAGTAGTACTAAAAAGCAGTTTAGTCCCCAACTTAGCCCATAAACATCTCCAAAAGTGGCTAAGAAATTTAGTATCACGATCTGAAACAATAGTATTTGGCACACCATGCAAACGAATAATTTCACGAAAGAACAAATCAGCAACATTAACAGCATCATCGCTTTTATGACATGGTATAAAGTGTGCCATTTTCGAGAATCTATCCACGACAACAAATATGCTATCCCTCCCCTTCTTTGTTCAAGGTAAACCTAAAACAAAGTCCATAGATATATCCTCCCAAGGAACACTAGGTACAGGCAAAGGCATATATAAACCATGAGGATTGAGTCGTGACTTAGCTTTTTGACATGTAGTGCAGCGAGCAATAAAACGCTCAACATCCCGTCTCATCTTTGGCCAAAAGAAATGTGTAGCAAGTACGTCCTCCGTCTTCTTCACGCCAAAGTGTCCCATTAATCCTCCTCCATGCGCCTCCTGCAACAACAAAAGACGAACGGAGCTAGCTGGAATGCATAGCTTGTTAGCACGAAACACAAATCCATCGTTAACAACAAACTTGTTCCACATTCTTCCTTCTTTACAATTATGCATTACATCTTTAAAATCAGCATCATGCACATATTGATCTTTGATGGTCTCCAAACCAAATATTTTGAAGTCAAGTTGTGAAAGCATAGTATAGCGACGAGACAAAGCATCTGCAATAACATTTTCTTTTCCCTTCTTGTGTTTAATGACATAAGGGAAAGTCTCAATGAATTCAACCCATTTAGCATGTCTACGATTCAGTTTAGCTTGACTTTTAATATGTTTCAATGATTCATGATCAGAATGTATAACAAATTCTTTGGGCCATAAATAATGTTGCCATGTTTCTAAAGTCCGAACAAGAGCATATAATTCTTTATCATAAGTAGAATAATTCAGACTAGGCCCACTCAATTTTTCAGAAAAGTATGCAACTAGCATCACATTCCACTAGCATCACATTCAAGCTCAAAAGTCTTATTAAAATCAGGAAGTTGGAGTAAAGGAGCATGTGTCAACTTATCTTTCAATACCGTGAAGGCTTCTTCCTGTGCGGTACCCCAAAGAAAAGGCACATCTTTCTTTGTAAGCTCATTGAGAGGTGCAGCAATGGTGCTGAAATCTCTCACAAAACGCCTATAGAATCCAGCGAGGCCAAGAAAACTCCTCACTTGTGTGACCGTTTTGGGCTGCGGCCAACTCTCAATAGCTTCAATCTTGGCTTTATCAACTTCAATTCCCTGTGGAGTAACAACATAGCCAAGAAAAGATACTCGGTCGGTGCAAAAGGTGCACTTTCCAAGGTTACCAAACAAACATGCATCACGTAGAGCAATAAAAACAGCACGTAAATGTTCCAAATGTTCTTCCAAAGATCTGCTATAAATCAGTATATCATCAAAATAGACTACCACAAATCGTCCAATGAAAGCACGTAAAACTTCGTTCATTAATCTCATGAAAGTACTAGGTGCATTAGTTAACCCAAAAGGCATGACTAACCACTCATATAATCCAAACTTAGTTTTAAATGCTGTTTTCCGTTCATCTCCCAATTTCATACGAATTTGATGGTAGCCACTACGCAAATCAACTTTGGAGAATATTGTAGAGCCACTCAATTCATCAAGCATATCATCTAGCCTAGGAATAGGATGACGATAACGAATAGTAATATTATTAATGCCTCTACAATCAACACACATACGTGATGTACCATCCTTTTTCGGCACTAGAATAATAGGAACAGCACAAGGACTAAGGGATTCGCGTATATAACCTTTGTCGAGAAGCTCTTGTACTTGACGCATAATCTCCTTCGTCTCCTCTGGATTGGTACGGTATGGTGCACGGTTTGGCAGTGAAGCACCGGGAATTAAGTCAATCTGATGCTCAATCCCTCGAATAGGCGGTAATCCCGGTGGCACGTCTTGTGGAAAGACGTCAGCGAACTCCTGCAAAATGTTAGTGACAGCAGGAGGCAAAGAGAAAGGCACGTCCTCGAATGAAAATAATGCCTCTTTGCACACAAAAGCATAGCAAACAGATTTGCTGAAATCTAGCTCATCAATATCAGATTTGGTGGCAAATAAACATGCACTTTTCAATTTAATTTCAGAAGCAACACTAGATGGTTTATTATTAGGCTTCATTTGTTGCTCAAATTCTTTTGCCACAATCTGATTTTCACTCATATTCGTCTCCTGTTTTGCTTTATTAGCTCTATTAATATCATCTTTCAAAATGGAATCAGGAGTCATAGGAAGCAAAGTAATATTTTTACCCTTATGAACAAGAGTATAGTGATTGTTTCTACCATGGTGTACAGAATTTTTATCAAATTGCCATGGTCTACCAAGTAATAAGGAACATGCTTGCATAGGTACCACATCACAATCAACATAATCAGCATATGTAGAGATACTAAAATGCACACGAACAGTACGTGTTATCTTAACCTTGCCGCTGTTGTTGAACCATTGGATGTAGTAAGGATGTGGATGTGGTCTTGTGGTGAGAGAAAGCTTCTCCACCATCTCCATGCTAGCCAAGTTGTTGCAGCTCCCTCCGTCTATGATGACGCGCACAGAACGTTCCTTCACAACTCCCTTGGTATGGAACAAATTGTGCCTCTGATTTTGCTCAGCTTGTGTGACCTGCACACTCAAAACACGTTGAGCAACTAAACATTCATACCTGTCAGCGTCTTCAGGAGCCATGTATTGCGTCTCATGATCAGAATCATCTCCACCATGTTCCTCACGTGTAATAAGAGCCAAAGTCTCCTCATCATAGTCACTAGCGGACTCATATCCACCATCCGCGGTAGCAATCATCACACGCGGAGATTTGCATTCTCTCGCATAATGACCTCCTCCCTTACAACGACGACAAATAATATCACAGAACAGACTCGATCTAAACTACGAAAAACTGTAAAATCTCAACGAGCAACCTGGAAATCTGATACCACTTGATAGAGGCGAGGGTCCCGATCTTTCGATGAGATGATGGATATCGCTTTGGTGGAAGTCGACTTTGACGATCCGACTATGAACGTGCGAGGACGTCGCGCCTTAGCAATCGCTAAACCAACTCCGAGAGGTTATTGACCACACCGGAGCACGATCAACCTGACCACGAGGGTCTGTTTCCTGCGAGCAAACGAAGAACAAGCAAGAAACTAAGATTGCAATCTGGATATTGCGAATATAAGATGAAAGCTTTATTGATCAAGGTGGGGTTCTGTGACGCCTTTGTCTGGTCGTTGAACACAAACGAAGTACGCGAAGTTGCAGCTATGGCGAACTTTTAATCTAAACAAAACCCAAAGTCTAAACGATGCCCTAAGGGCTGTATATATGGAGGAAGAGGGGGGAATTTCGTGGCCCTTGGTGGAGGAGTCCGAAATCAACCCTATCTCTTGTTTCCCCACACATACGGACTCTAAAAATAGCCTATACTTATGTATTTCGAAATTACATGGGCCTGGCCCAATAATAAGGTGACGCAGCACCTAAAATAGCCTCGGGACGAAATTTATGAAGTGGCATCTTGTATAATTCGTCCAAGGCTTCATGCACCCATTATGGTGGCTTCAAAGTCCTGAAATCATCACTTGTAACTCCGTTCTTGTTCCCCTTGCGCATGCCATCATCTCCATGCTTGTTCTTGCTCCAATGTTCATCCTTCTCCAAGCTAGGCCCTTCATTTGTAAGCAAAACAAATGTATCCAATTTAGGCAGCATCATATTCTCATGAACATTAGAATCATTACCAAGAAACGAAAGTACCTGGTAATTTAGTTGGCGTGCACGAGCTCTAGTAATTGGTCCAGTATGTATAGCAGCAGGGGCTGTGGGTGTAACAATTGTATTGATGTCCTCATCAGCAGGATCGACAAGCATTGGGGCGAACTAACTTTTCTGCAGGCCGACCTTCATCATGGACACCACGTGCATCTTCTACTTCAACTGCACCAGCACCTCCATCCGGTGCCACCTCCAGCCGTGATACAAGAAAACAGGCACAACCACCATTATCTGCCAAGAGCGCACCTGCGGGGCCTGCACAGCGTTCTTCTTCTTCCATGGCATCAACAGGGCACACAAGTGATATTATTTGTCGTCGTTGTAAGGGAGGAGGTCATTATGCGAGGGAATGCAAATCTCCGCGTGTGATGATTGCTACCGCGGATGGTGGATATGAGTCCGCTAGTGACTATGATGAGGAGACATTGGCTCTTATTACACGTGAAGAACATGGTGGAGATGATTCTGATCATGAGACGCAATACATGGCTCCTGAAGATGCTGACAGGTATGAATGTTTAGTTGCTCAACGTGTTTTGAGTGTGCAGGTCACACAAGCTGAGCAAAATCAGAGGCACAATTTGTTCCATACCAAGGGAGTTGTGAAGGAACGTTCTGTGCGCGTCATCATAGACGGAGGGAGCTGCAACAACTTGGCTAGCATGGAGATGGTGGAGAAGCTTTCTCTCACCACAAGACCACATCCACATCCTTACTACATCCAATGGTTCAACAACAGCGGCAAGGTTAAGATAACACGTACTGTTCGTGTGCATTTTAGTATCTCTACATATGCTGATTATGTTGATTGTGATGTGGTACCTATGCAAGCATGTTCCTTATTACTTGGTAGACCATGGCAATTTGATAAAAATTCTGTACACCATGGTAGAAACAATCACTATACTCTTGTTCATAAGGGTAAAAATATTACTTTGCTTCCTATGACTCCTGATTCCATTTTGAAAGATGATATTAATAGAGCTAATAAAGCAAAACAGGAGACGAATATGAGTGAAAATCAGATTGTGGCAAAAGAATTTGAGCAACAAATGAAGCCTAATAATAAACCATCTAGTGTTGCTTCTGAAATTAAATTGAAAAGTGCATGTTTATTTGCCACCAAATCTGATATTGATGAGCTAGATTTCAGCAAATCTGTTTGCTATGCTTTTGTGTGCAAAGAGGCATTATTTTCATTCGAGGACGTGCCTTTCTCTTTGCCTCCTGCTGTCACTAACATTTTGCAGGAGTTCGCTGACGTCTTTCCACAAGACGTGCCACCGGGATTACCGCCTATTCGAGGGATTGAGCATCAGATTGACTTAATTCCCGGTGCTTCACTGCCAAACCGTGCACCATACCGTACCAATCCAGAGGAGACGAAGGAGATTATGCGTCAAGTACAAGAGCTTCTCGACAAAGGTTATATACGCGAATCCCTTAGTCCTTGTGCTGTTCCTATTATTCTAGTGCCGAAAAAGGATGGTACATCACGTATGTGTGTTGATTGTAGAGGCATTAATAATATTACTATTCGTTATCGTCATCCTATTCCTAGGCTAGATGATATGCTTGATGAATTGAGTGGCTCTACAATATTCTCCAAAGTTGATTTGCGTAGTGGCTACCATCAAATTCGTATGAAATTGGGAGATGAATGGAAAACAGCATTTAAAACTAAGTTTGGATTATATGAGTGGTTAGTCATGCCTTTTGGGTTAACTAATGCACCTAGTACTTTCATGAGATTAATGAACGAAGTTTTACGTGCTTTCATTGGACGATTTGTGGTAGTTTACTGATGACATATTGATTTATAGCAGATCTTTGGAGGAACATTTGGAACATTTACGTGCTGTTTTTATTGCTCTACGTGATGCACGTTTGTTTGGTAATCTTGGGAAGTGCACCTTTTGCACCGACCGAGTATCTTTTCTTGGCTATGTTGTTACTCCACAGGGAATTGAAGTTGATAAAGCCAAGATTGAAGCTATTGAGAGTTGGCCGCAGCCCAAAACGGTCACACAAGTGAGGAGTTTTCTTGGCCTCGCTGGATTCTATAGGCGTTTTGTGAGAGATTTCAGCACCATTGCTGCACCTCTCAATGAGCTTACAAAGAAAGATGTGCCTTTTCTTTGGGGTACCGCACAGGAAGAAGCCTTCACGGTATTGAAAGATAAGTTGACACATGCTCCTTCACTCCAACTTCCTGATTTTAATAAGACTTTTGAGCTTGAATGTGATGCTAGTGGAATTGGATTAGGAGGTGTGTTATTACAAGATGGCAAACCTGTTGCATACTTTTCTGAAAAATTGAGTGGGCCTAGTCTGAATTATTCTACTTATGATAAAGAATTATATGCTCTTGTTCGGACTTTAGAAACATGGCAACATTATTTATGGCCCAAAGAATTTGTTATACATTCTGATCATGAATCATTGAAACATATTAAAAGTCAAGCTAAACTGAATCGTAGACATGCTAAATGGGTTGAATTCATTGAGACTTTCCCTTATGTCATTAAACACAAGAAGGGAAAAGAAAATGTTATTGCTGATGCTTTGTCTCGTCGCTATACTGTGCTTTCACAACTTGACTTCAAAATATTTGGTTTGGAGACCATCAAAGATCAATATGTGCATGATGCTAATTTTAAAGATGTAATGCATAATTGTAAAGAAGGAAGAATGTGGAACAAGTTTGTTGTTAACGATGGATTTGTGTTTCGTGCTAACAAGTTATGCATTCCAGCTAGCTCCGTTCGTCTTTTGTTGTTGCAGGAGGCGCATGGAGGAGGATTAATGGGACACTTTGGCGTGAAGAAGACGGAGGACATACTTGCTACACATTTCTTTTGGCCAAAGATGAGACGGGATGTTGAGCATTTTATTGCTCGCTGCACTACATGTCAAAAAGCTAAGTCACGCCTCAATCCTCATGGTTTATATATGCCTTTGCCTGTACCTAGTGTTCCTTGGGAGGATATATCTATGGACTTTGTTTTAGGTTTACCTCGAACAAAGAAGGGGAGGGATAGCATATTTGTTGTCGTGGATAGATTCTCGAAAATGGCACACTTTATACCATGTCATAAAAGCGATGATGCTGTTAATGTTGCTGATTTGTTCTTTCGTGAAATTATTCGCTTGCATGGTGTGCCAAATACTATTGTTTCAGATCGTGATACTAAATTTCTTAGCCACTTTTGGAGATGTTTATGGGCTAAGTTGGGGACTAAACTGCTTTTTAGTACTACTTGTCACCCCCAAACTGATGGACAAACTGAAGTAGTCAATAGAACGTTATCTACTATGCTTAGGGCTGTTTTGAAGAATAATAAGAAAATGTGGGAGGAATGCTTGCCTCATATTGAATTTGCTTATAATCGTTCATTGCATTCTACTACTAAGATGTGCCCTCTTGAAGTTGTGTATGGTTTCCTACCTCGTGCACCTATTGATTTGTTGCCTCTTCCATCTTCGGAGAAGGTTAATTTTGATGCTAAACAACGTGCTGAATTGATTTTAAAAATGCATGAGTTAACTAAGGAAAACATTGAGCGCATGAATGCTAAATATAAACTTGCTGGAGATAAGGGTAGAAAACATGTTGTGTTTGCACCTGGAGATCTTGTTTGGTTACATTTGCGTAAGGATAGATTTCCTGATTTGCGCAAATCAAAGTTAATGCCAAGTGCTGATGGTCCTTTTAAGGTGTTAGAGAAAATAAATGATAATGCATATAAACTTGAGCTGCCTGCAGATTTTGGGGTTAGTCCCACTTTTAACATTGCAGATTTGAAGCCTTATTTGGGTGAGGAAGATGAACTTCCGTCGAGGACGACTTCATTTCAAGAAGGGGAGGATGATGAGGACATCAATACAATTGTTACACCCACAGCCCCTGCTGCTATACATACTGGACCAATTACTAGAGCTCGTGCACGCCAACTAAATTACCAGGTACTTTCGTTTCTTGGTAATGATTCTAATGTTCATGAGAATATGATGCTGCCTAAATTGGATACATTTGTTTTGCTTACAAATGAAGGGCCTAGCTTGGAGAAGGATGAACATTGGAGCAAGAACAAGCATGGAGATGATGGCATGCGCAAGGGGAACAACAACGGAGTTACAAGTGATGATTTCAGGACTTTGAAGCCACCATAATGGGTGCATGAAGCCTTGGACGAAATATACAAGATGCCACTTCCTAAATTTCGTCCCGAAGCTATTTTAGGTGCTGCGTCACCTTATTATTGGGCCAGGCCCATGTAATTTCGAAATACATAAGTATAGGCTATTTTTAGAGTCCGTATGTGTGGGGAAACAAGAGATAGGGTTGATTTCGGACCCCTCCACCAAGGGCCACGAAATTCCCCCCTCTTCCTCCATATATACAGCCCTTAGGGCATCGTTTAGACTTGGGGTTTTGTTTAGATTAAAAGTTCGCCATAGCTGCAACTTCGCGTACTTCGTTTGTGTTCAACGACCAGACAAAGGCGTCACAGAACCCCACCTTGATCAATAAAGCTTTCAACTTATATTCGCAATATCCAGATTGCAATCTTAGTTTCTTGCTTGTTCTTCGTTTGCTCGCAGGAAACAGACCCTCGTGGTCAGGTTGATCGTGCTCCGGCGTGGTCAATAACCTCTCGGAGTTGGTTTAGCGATTGCTAAGGCGCGACGTCCTCACACGTTCGTAGTCGGATCGTCAAAGTCGACTTCCACCAAAGCGAAATCCACCATCTCATCGAAAGACGGGACACCTTTGCCTCTATCATTGCTCGGTGAGATTTTACAGTTTTTCGTAGTTTAGATCGAGTCTGTTCTTCATACCTACAGTCCACGCAAAAGCCACAAAAAAAATTAGGGTTAGTTCATCATATCCGAACCAATCTAAACCTTTGCATACTCTTTTTAGGGTTTTGCTTTGTTGAATTTGCGGTTCCATCGTCGTGTCTAGTTGCTGGTCTTAGAGTCTACTCTTTTAGAGTTTCGAGTTCTGGTCATAAGTTGTCACGCCGCCGCCGCACCATCATCATCGCCACCACTGCCATCTACCACCATATATCCACCACCAATCCGAGTTCTTGTCATATTAGGTTTGTTTTCGAGATCCATCTAGATTCCGATTCGTGTTACCTTGCCGGAGTAGGTTTCAAAAAAAAAGAGTCTGGAAACCACCCTCCGTTTAGGCCCAAAATTTTTCGAAAACGCATTTTTCGAAAAAATTTCTGGCTATCCTATTTTTAGGTGTTTCTGAGTGTTTTGAGACAGGTGCCATTATAGGAAGTTTTTTTTGACCCGTTTCCAGTTTTTGGGTCCGGGCAGTCGAAAAAAAAATGGTCGAAAAAATTTCGTGCCCATCCTGTCAGTTTGACCTAGGAAGAGTTTTGAGACACTCGCCATTATAGTGATTTTTCGCAAAAAAAAAACAAAAAAAAAGCGAAAAAAAATCCAGCGTGTGCTTTTCCCTTGTTTACGTGTCGCGCCGTGATTTTGTTGGTGTTCTAGGCTCGCGTCTCTAGCACAGTCAAGCCTAGGACCAGCACAGTACCGTCGTTGAGCGTTTATTCAACTTTGCATCTCTGAATTGATTATTGCTGACCCTTTTTGCTACCATATTATAAGCCTTCCCAGCTCCACATACATCTACGTCGTGCGTTTGACTCTCCCTAGTAATCGCTCTATCCAAGCTTTGAAAGTTTTTGACTACAACGGTTGCCGATCACCGCCTGCTGCTGGGTAAGAACTGGTAAGAATTTGAGATTTGCTTGACGGATTTGTGACACCCACCACCACCTCTTGTTAGTAGTCTGTAGGATCATATTCTTGTGTGTTTCTATTGCTGCTAACCATGCCAAGATCACAAGCCGACGAGACTGACTGGGAGAACTTGACGAACAAGGAGCTTCATGATACGTTTCAGCAAATGATGAGTGTACAGGTGCAAGATGTGATAAACAGATTTGAAGAGGCCATGGAGAAGATAGATGGCATGGAGAAGACGTTTGAAACAAAGCTCGATAACAAGTTTGCTGAATTGCTTTCGCGTTTTCCACCACCACCACCGGCTGCTCCTGCCGCACCTCTGCAACAACCGCAACAACACCGACTACCTCCACGTCGGGAAACAGCCCTCCGCCGAGCGAGCCGTGTCCCTCTTCAGTCGGGCCAAACTGCTGGTGCTGCTGTTGATACTTCTATGGCTCCTGCTGCTGATGCGAAGGAGGATGATTATGTGGGAGATTATGAGGATGAGGTTGCTCAAAATCAGAACTACGTGCAACCACCTGCACCACAACCACCAGGTCGTCCACATGCAAATAATCACAATGGTAGGGTTTTTCCTCAGGTACGAGATCATGACCATCTTCCTAAACTGAAATTGAATATTCCACCTTTCGAGGGTAGATATGTTCCTGATATATATCTTACTTGGGAGTTAGAAACTGAACAACGATTTACATGTTTACAATATCCCGAGGAGAGACGGGTTGCCGCTGCTGTTTGTGCTTTCACTAGTTTTGTATGTGTATGGTGGTCTGAACATTGTAGATTATATCATATTCCAACTACTTGGGCTGCATTGAAAACTGCTATGCGTACTCCTTGGGTTTGATAGAGGCGAGGGTGTCCCGATCTTTCGATGAGATGATAAGTATCGATTTGGTGGAGACGACTTTGACGATCCGACTACAAACGTGCACGACATTGCGCCTTAGCAATCGCTAAACCAATCTCCTGAGGTTACTGACGATGCCGGAAGCACGGTCAGCCTGACCACGAAGGTCTATTCCTGCAAGCAATCGAAGAACGAGCAAGAATATGATAAAGCAATCTGAATATTGCAAATATATATGAGGTATTGATAATGGTGGGGATCCGTAAGCGGTCTTGGTCTGGTCGTTGGACACAAACGAAGTACACGAAGTTGCAGTGGCTAACTTTTAACTAAACAAATCCCAAGGAAAAGCTACTAGATGGATCTACTTATATAGGAGCAAGGGGTGGCGGCCAAGGAGGTGGGAGGACGTCCCAAGGCAGCCTAAAACTAAATCTTGGTCGTACA
>NW_021248178.1:14677-28112 GCF_002162155.2 Triticum dicoccoides | reverse complement strand
GGTCGTACAAGGCCAATGGGCCCAAGTGGAGGTGATGTAACACCTTTGGACTTGTAGTTTGACTCGGATTCTGCTGCAGCATCAGATTGTTTCGTCCACAACTCAACTCTCCGGACGAATTTGAAGGTTATTCCAATTGGGTTGGAAAGTGCACGAAATCTAGTTTCCAACAAAAAAAGAATCACCCAATTCGGAGTCCGTATGAAAAACTTGTGTGCGTTTTGAGTCAGGTGTGTCTGTGCAGTCCGAATCTGAATCCAGAACGTGAGAGACTTGGACTCTATCTTCTCTTGGGCCAAAAGTGACGTGAGAGAACTTTTTGGACAGAAAATAAACATCTCTTTCTTCCTTATCTTCATATGTGGATTGTACAAATGTCCCATACACCTGTAATTAGACAAAACACAAAAGTGTGTGAAGTATTTTTGTTCTGGATAACATAAATAGATTATTGAATAGTTTGCACTAGAAATCACCTGACAAATATGCATATATGCAATATTTTTGGTCATATCCAAGGTAGTCATGTCCTCATCATCCTCCCCTTCTTGAAAATAAAGCCGTCCTCGGCGTTGCTTAATCTGAAATGTGGCTAACAAAAGAGACAAGGTGTACATGTTGTATATGTATATGTCATCCATTTTTACTTACCTTGATTTTTGCATATATGACACATGAATAGATGAGTAACTTGCATAGTTCATAAAATCTAAAGCCAAAAAATTAGCACAAGAAGTAGAAGGCATGAAAATATTGCAACTCAGTTTGCACATATAAGTGAAGCTCTTATTCATTTCAAAAGATTGACAATGTTCATCATTAAACCATCCCAACATTGGTGAATAAACCTTACTTGCATCAAATTTACATGCTACAACATGCTTAAATAAGCAAACATGCAATAAGTCATTCAACACAGAATCATCACCAAGATTAGAGGTCATATCAAAATGATTAAACATTGGTTCTTTTGCATCAATAGTTAATTCAATGGGTGCACTCAAAATTGTTGGTATTTCAGTTGTTTGATCACATGGCAAAGTCAAATTATCAACGTAGTCCTCTAAAATAGGTGGTGTGATCAAAGTAGTGGGAAGCTCATCAGATGGTGCATTCAAATTGACAAGGCATTCATCATTCTCATGTAGAGATGGAAGATCAGTTCCTTTGTCATTACCTCTTATGATCAACTCAGACGATGTAGCCACTCTCGGGGGCGATGTGTCACATGGTGGAGGTGATGTAGTCCTGACAACAACGGATGTGGTTGTCATAGTATGCCTAGTAGTTGAAGGAACAATCATATCAACTCTTGGAATGTGCACCGTGCGCTTGTTCTCCTCGTGGCCAACACGTCGTTTTATTTCCTGTTCAGCTTTGCAAGCAAGATGAAACAAATGGTCCATAGGATAACACTCTTCATGAATTAGTATCTCTTGAATATCACGGTTTAATCCTCCCCAAAATCTATCCATAAAATCATCTTCACTTTCTTCTAAAGAGGAATGCAACAAGGTAGTTTGTAAATCATCATAATATTTTGTTACAGTTTCACTACCTTGTTTTAAGTGTTGCAACTTCTTAATCATGTCACGAGAATAATAAGCAGGGACGAAAGTATGTCGCATGGCAAGTTTCAAATCATCCCAAGTAGTAGGTATATAATCAGGGTGTAACCGACAATATTCACTCCACCAAACCAAAGCATAACCAGTGAAAGAACCAACCGCAACCTTAACCTTTTTATGTTCATCAAAATTATGGGAAGCAAATATATTTTTATGTCGAACTCCCATTCAATATATAAAGCAGGTTTAAAACGGCCATTAAATGGTGGTATAGATACATTAACCTGATCATGTGCATTTGGAGGTTTGTGCACCTCTCGTGACGGTTGTGGTATTTGCAAAGGTGGTGGCACGTCTCCCGCGATCGACAAAGCCCATGAATTGACTCTGGATCCTGTCATGATTAGTAGAACAAGAAACAAAACCCAAAAATAATGTTCCTACAACTACTAGGATGTGGTGGTAAAACGCTCACAATAAAGCTAATATCAATGTCTTACAAGTTCTTACCATGCAGCAGGCGGTGATCGGCAACCAGCGGTGTCAAGTAACTCCGAATATTGAGTAAAGCGATTGCGAGGGGAGCGTACGTATACACGGTGTAAAAATATGTGGAGCTTGGTTGGCTATATATGGTAGCAAAAGATTAGCAATAATCAATTCAAAGATGCAATGTTGAATAAACGCTCAACGACGGTACTGTGCTGGTCCTAGGCTAGACCGGACTAGAGACGCGAGCTTAGAACACTAATGAGGTCACGGCGTAGCACAACTAGCATCAATGAAGGATACTAAGTAGCTCTTGACAGTAAGATATAAGTGAAGATCACAACGGCAGTGAAGATAATGATGAAAAACAACTGCCAAGCAGGATATACAACAACTCTCTCTCCAACTTTCCTCTTGAAAAGTTTGAGACAATTTTCTGATAAATTCTTTCAAAGAATGCTACTAACTCAAGCTTTCCAATGCAAAAAGAATCACTCAATTCCGAGTTGATATGAGGAGTCAAAGAATTCTAAAACTGGCCTAAAAAATTGGAACAAGCTGTGTTCATGAACTTCGGAGGGCAAAAAGACCTATTTAGAAGCCGATTTTGAGGTGTCAAATATTAAACTAGCTTCTGCAACTATTTAGATGCGGCTCGTCGCTATCTTCAATTTGAGTACTCACGGAGCCAAAATGGACTTCGTATGAGGAAGATACACCTATTTTACTGAACAGTGCGCAAAACAGATTCCAATCCGAATTCAGGTACGAGATTGATTCTAGATAGATACAATTTTTTTTTCTTCTCTATTTTTTTTCTCATGCTTTTTTTTTTCTTTTTCTTCTCCCTCTTTTTCTTTTTTTTCTTTCCTTTTTTCTCTCTTTTTTTTCTTTATATTCTTTTTCTCCCTCTTTCCAAGACAAACTAGATAAGATGCAGATTCGATCAGGCGAAGATGTGAGTGACCTCAACTATGATTATGACAATAAACAGTGCGTAGCACGTGGTGGAAATTGGTGGATGGGATGGTGGACAGCGGATGGGATAATGATGCAGCGGCGGCATGACTAATGTGAACAGAACTCGAAACTCTAAAGGAACTAGACACTGAGACCAGCAACTCGACACGTCGATGCAACCGATAATTCAATAATGCAAACAATGAAAAGAAAATTGCAAAGGCTCAGTCTGGCTAGGACAAAGGATGAATAGATCTAACTTTTGTTTTGTGGCTTTTTCTTGGACAATAGGTAAGAAAAAAATCTAATCTAGGAAAAACTGGAAATTCTCACCGAGCAACCTGAAAACTGATACCACTTGATAGAGGCGAGGGTGTCCCGATCTTTCGATGAGATGATAAGTATCGATTTGGTGGAGACGACTTTGACGATCCGACTACAAACGTGCACGACGTTGCGCCTTAGCAATCGCTAAACCAATCTCCTGAGGTTACTAACGATGCCGGAAGCACGGTCAGCCTGACCACGAAGGTCTATTCCTGCAAGCAATCGAAGAACGAGCAAGAATATGATAAAGCAATCTGAATATTGCAAATATATATGAGGTATTGATAATGGTGGGGATCCGTAAGCGGTCTTGGTCTGGTCGTTGGACACAAACGAAGTACACGAAGTTGCAGTGGCTAACTTTTAACTAAACAAATCCCAAGGAAAAGCTACTAGATGGATCTACTTATATAGGAGCAAGGGGTGGCGGCCAAGGAGGTGGGAGGACGTCCCAAGGCAGCCTAAAACTAAATCTTGGTCGTACATGGCCAATGGGCCCAAGTGGAGGTGATGTAACACCTTTGGACTTGTAGTTTGACTCGGATTCTGCTGCAGCATCAGATTGTTTCGTCCACAACTCAACGCTCCGGACGAATTTGAAGGTGATTCCAATTGGGTTGGAAAGTGCACGAAATCTAGTTTCCAACAAAAAAAGAATCACCCAATTCGGAGTCCGTATGAAAAACTTGTGTGAGTTTTGAGTCAGGTGTGTCTGTGCAGTCCGAATCTGAATCCAGAACGTGAGAGACTTGGACTCTATCTTCTCTTGGGCCAAAAGTGACGTGAGAGAACTTTTTGGACAGCAAATAAACATCTCTTTCTTCCTTATCTTCATATGTGGATTGTACAAATGTCCCATACACCTGCAATTAGACAAAACACAAAAGTGTGTGAAGTATTTTTGTTCTGGATAACATAAATAGATTATTGAATAGTTTGCACTAGAAATCACCTGACAAATATGCATATATGCAATATTTTTGGTCATATCCAATGTAGTCATGTCCTCATCAGGGTTCCACCATATTATCAACGTGAATTGCTTCAGAAATTACAGCGCTTAAGACAAGGAAAAAATTCTGTAGAAGAATATTATCAGGAATTACAAACTGGCATGATTAGATGTGGTATTGTTGAGGAGAATGAAGCTATGCTTGCACGTTTTTTGGGTGGATTAAATAGAGAGATTCAGACCATTCTAGACTATAAGGAGTATACTAATATCACTCGTTTATTCCATCTTGCTTGTAAAGCTGAACGTGAAGTGCAGGATCGACAAGCATTGGCGCGAACTAACTTTTTTGCAGGCCGACCTTCATCATGGACACCGCGTGCATCTTCTACTTCAACTGCACCAGCAACTCAATCAGGTGTCTCCTCCAGTCGTGATACAAGAAAACAGGCACAACCACCATTATCTGCCAAGAGCGCACCTTCTGGGCCTGCACAGAGTTCTGCTTCTTCCATGACATCAACAGGGCACACAAGTGATATTATTTGTCGTCGTTGTAAGGGAGGAGGTCATTATGCGACAGAATGCAAATCTCTGCGTGTGATGATTGCTACCGCGGATGGTGGATATGAGTCCGCTAGTGACTATGATGAGGAGACTTTGGCTCTTATTACACGTGAAGAACATGGTGGAGATGATTCTGATCATGAGACGCAATACATGGCTCCTGAAGACGCTGACAGGTATGAATGTTTAGTTGCTCAACGTGTTTTGAGTGTGCAGGTCACACAAGCTGAGCAAAATCAGAGGCACAATTTGTTCCATACCAAGGGAGCTGTGAAAGAACGTTCTGTGCGCGTCATCATAGATGGAGGGAGCTGCAACAACTTGGCTAGCATGGAGATGGTGGAGAAGCTTTCTCTCACCACAAGACCACATCCACATCCTTACTACATCCAATGGTTCAACAACAGCGGCAAGGTTAAGGTAACACGTACTGTTCGTGTGCATTTTAGTATCTCTACATATGCTCATTATGTTGATTGTGATGTGGTACCTATGCAAGCATGTTCCTTATTACTTGGTAGACCATGGCAATTTGATAAAAATTCTATACACCATGGTAGAAACAATCACTATACTCTTGTTCATAAGGATAAAAATATTAGTTTGCTTCCTATGACTCCGGATTCCATTTTGAAAGATGATATTAATAGAGCTAATAAAGCAAAACAGGAGACGAATAAGAGTGAAAATCAGATTGTGGCAAAAGAATTTGAGCAACAAATGAAGCCTAATAATAAACCATCTAGTGTTGCTTCTGAAATTAAATTGAAAAGTGCATGTTTATTTGCCACCAAATCTGATATTGATGAGCTAGATTTCAGCAAATCTGTTTGCTATGCTTTTGTGTGCAAAGAGGCATTATTTTCATTCTAGGACATGCCTTCCTCTTTGCCTCCTGCTGTCACTAACATTTTGCAGGAGTTCGCTGACGTCTTTCCACAAGACGTGCCACCGGGATTACCGCCTATTCGAGGGATTGAGCATCAGATTGACTTAATTCCCGGTGCTTCACTGCCAAACCGTGCACCATACCGTACCAATCCAGAGGAGACGAAGGAGATTATGCGTCAAGTACAAGAGCTTCTCGACAAAGGTTATATACGCGAATCCCTTAGTCCTTGTGCTGTTCCTATTATTCTAGTGCCGAAAAAGGATGGTACATCACGTATGTGTGTTGATTGTAGAGGCATTAATAATATTACTATTCGTTATCGTCATCCTATTCCTAGGCTAGATGATATGCTTGATGAATTGAGTGGCTCTACAATATTCTCCAAAGTTGATTTGCGTAGTGGATAACATCAAATTCGTATGAAATTGGGAGATGAATGGAAAACAGCATTTAAAACTAAGTTTGGATTATATGAGTGGTTAGTCATGCCTTTTGGGTTAACTAATGCGCCTAGTACTTTCATGAGACTAATGAACGAAGTTTTACGTGCTTTCATTGGACGATTTGTGGTAGTCTATTTTGATGATATACTGATTTATAGCAGATCTTTGGAAGAACATTTGGAACATTTACGTGCTGTTTTTATTGCTCTACGTGATGCACGTTTGTTTGGTAACCTTGGGAAGTGCACCTTTTGCACCGACCGAGTATCTTTTCTTGGCTATGTTGTTACTCCACAGGGAATTGAAGTTGACAAAGCCAAGATTGAAGCTATTGATAGTTGGCCGCAGCCCAAAACGGTCACACAAGTGAGGAGTTTTCTTGGCCTCGCTGGATTCTATAGGCGTTTTGTGAGAGATTTCAGCACCATTGCTGCACCTCTCAACGAGCTTACAAAGAAGGATGTGCCTTTTGTTTGGGGTACCGCACAGGAAGAAGCCTTCACGGTATTGAAAGATAAGTTGACACATGCTCCTTTACTCCAACTTCCTGATTTTAATAAGACTTTTGAGCTTGAATGTGATGCTAGTGGAATTGGATTAGGAGGTGTGTTATTACAAGATGGCAAACCTGTTGCATACTTTTCTGAAAAATTGAGTGGGCCTAGTCTGAATTATTCTACTTATGATAAAGAATTATATGCTCTTGTTCGGACTTTAGAAACATGGCAACATTATTTATGGCCCAAAGAATTTGTTATACATTCTGATCATGAATCTTTGAAACATATTAAAAGTCAAGCTAAACTGAATCGTAGACATGCTAAATGGGTTGAATTCATTGAGACTTTCCCTTATGTCATTAAACACAAGAAGGAAAAAGAAAATGTTATTGCTGATGCATTGTCTCGTCGCTATACTATGCTTTCACAACTTGACTTCAAAATATTTGGTTTAGAGACCATCAAAGATCAATATGTGCATGATGCTGATTTTAAAGATGTAATGCAGAATTGTAAAGAAGGAAGAATGATAGAGGCAAAGGTGTCCCGTCTTTCGATGAGATGATGGATATCGCTTTGGTGGAAGTCGACTTTGACGATCCGACTACGAACGTGCGAGGACGTCGCGCCTTAGCAATCGCTAAACCAACTCCGAGAGGTTATTGACCACGCCGGAGCATGATCAACCTGACCACGAGGGTCTGTTTCCTGCGAGCAAACGAAGAACAAGCAAGAAACTGAGATTGCAATCTAGATATTGCGAATATAAGATGAAAGCTTTATTGATCAAGGTGGGGTTCTGTGACGCCTTTGTCTGGTCGTTGAACACAAACGAAGTACGCGAAGTTGCAGCTATGGCGAACTTTTAATCTAAACAAAACCCAAAGTCTAAACGATGCCCTAAGGGCTGTATATATGGAGGAAGAGGGGGGAATTTCGTGGCCCTTGGTGGAGGGGTCCGAAATCAACCCTATCTCTTGTTTCCCCACACATACGGACTCTAAAAATAGCCTGTACTTATGTATTTCGAAATTACATGGGCCTGGCCCAATAATAAGGTGACGCAGCACCTAAAATAGCCTCGGGACGAAATTTATGAAGTGGCATCTTGTATATTTCGTCCAAGGCTTCATGCACCCATTATGGTGGCTTCAAGGTCCTGAAATCATCACTTGTAACTCCGTTCTTGTTCCCCTTGCGCATGCCATCATCTCCATGCTTGTTCTTGCTCCAATGTTCATCCTTCTCCAAGCTAGGCCCTTCATTTGTAAGCAAAACAAATGTATCCAATTTAGGCAGCATCATATTCTCATGAACATTAGAATCATTACCAAGAAACGAAAGTACCTGGTAATTTAGTTGGCGTGCACGAGCTCTAGTAATTGGTCCAGTATGTATAGCAGCAGGGGCTGTGGGTGTAACAATTGTATTGATGTCCTCATCAAATCCAGAGGAGACGAAGGAGATTATGCGTCAAGTACAAGAGCTTCTCGACAAAGGTTATATACGCGAATCCCTTAGTCCTTGTGCTGTTCCTATTATTCTAGTGCCGAAAAAGGATGGTACATCACGTATGTGTGTTGATTGTAGAGGCATTAATAATATTACTATTCGTTATCGTCATCCTATTCCTAGGCTAGATGATATGCTTGATGAATTGAGTGGCTCTACAATATTCTCCAAAGTTGATTTACGTAGTGGATACCATCAAATTCGTATGAAATTGGGAGATGAATGGAAAACCGCATTCAAAACTAAGTTTGGATTATATGAGTGGTTAGTCATGCCTTTTGGGTTAACTAATGCACCTAGTACTTTCATGAGATTAATGAACGAAGTTTTACGTGCTTTCATTGGACGATTTGTGGTAGTTTACTTTGATGACATATTGATTTATAGCAGATCTTTGGAAGAACATTTGGAACATTTACGTGCTGTTTTTATTGCTCTACGTGATGCACGTTTGTTTGGTAACCTTGGGAAGTGCACCTTTTGCACCGACCGAGTATCTTTTCTTGGCTATGTTGTTACTCCACAGGGAATTGAAGTTGATAAAGCCAAGATTGAAGCTATTGAGAGTTGGCCGCAACCCAAAACGGTCACACAAGTGAGGAGTTTTCTTGGCCTCGCTGGATTCTATAGGCGTTTTGTGAGAGATTTCAGCACCATTGCTTCACCTCTCAATGAGCTTACATAGAAAGATGGCCTTTTCTTTGGGGTACCGCACAGGAAGAAGCCTTCTCGGTATTGAAAGATAAGTTGACACATGCTCCTTTACTCCAACTTCCTGATTTTAATAAGACTTTTGAGCTTGAATGTGATGCTAGTGGAATTGGCTTAGGCGGTGTATTATTACAAGATGGCAAACCTGTTGCATACTTTTCTGAAAAATTGAGTGGGCCTAGTCTGAATTATTCTACTTATGATAAAGAATTATATGCTCTTGTTCGGACTTTAGAAACATGGCAACATTATTTATGGCCCAAAGAATTTGTTATACATTCTGATCATGAATCTTTGAAACATATTAAAAGTCAAGCTAAACTGAATCGTAGACATGCTAAATGGGTTGAATTCAATGAGACTTTTCCTTATGTCATTAAACACAAGAAGGGCAAATAAAATGTTATTGCTGATGCATTGTCTCGCCGCTATACTATGCTTTCACAACTTGACTTCAAAATATTTGGTTTGGAGACCATCAAAGATCAATATGTGCATGATGCTGATTTTAAAGATGTAATGCAGAATTGTAAAGAAGGATGAACATTGGAGCAAGAACAAGCATGGAGATGATGGCATGCGCAAGGGGAACAAGAACAGAGTTACAAGTGATGATTTCAGGTCTTTGAAGCCTCCATAACGAGTGCATGAAGCCTTGGACGAAATATACAAGATGTCACTTCATAAATTTCGTCCAGAGGCTATTATAGGTGCTGCGTCACCTTTTAATTGGGCCAGGCCCATGTAATTTCGAAATACATAAGTATAGGCTATTTTTAGAGTCCGTATGTGTGGGGAAACAAGAGATAGGGTTGATTTCTGAGCCCTCCACCAAGGGCCACGAAATTCCCCCTCTCTTCCTCCATATATACAGCCCTTAGGGCACCGTTTAGTCTTTGGGATTTGTTTAGTTAAAAGTTAGCCATTGCAACTTCGTGTACTTCGTTTGTGTCCAACGACCAGACCAAGACCGCTTCCGGATCCCCACCATTATCAATACTTCATATATATTTGCAATATTCAGATTGCTTTATCATATTCTTGCTCGTTCTTCGATTGCTTGCAGGAATAGACCTTCGTGGTCAGGCTGACCGTGCTTCCAGCATCGTTAGTAACCTCAGGAGATTGGTTTAGCGGTTGCTAAGGCGCAACGTCATGCACGTTTGTAGTCGGATCGTCAAAGTCGTCTCCACCAAATCTATAGTTATCATCTCATCGAAAGATCGGGACCCTCGCCTCTATCATCACCCCTAAACTGATGGACAAACTGAAGTAGTCAATAGAACATTGTCTACTATGCTTACGGCTGTTTTCAAGAGTAATAAGAAAATGTGGGAGGAATGCTTGCCTCATATTGAATTTGCTTATAATCGTTCATTGCATTCTACTACTAAGATGTGCCCTTTTGAAGTTGTGTATGGTTTCCTACCTCGTGCACCTACTGATTTGTTGCCTCTTCCATCTTCGGAGAAAGTTAATTTTGATGCTAAACAACATGCTGAATTGATTTTAAAAATGCATGAGTTAACTAAGGAAAACATTGAGCGTATGAATGCCAAATATAAACATGCTGGAGATAAGGGTAGAAAACATGTTGTGTTTGCACCTGGAGATCTTGTTTGGTTACATTTGCGTAAGGATAGATTTCCTGATTTGCGCAAATCAAAGCTCATGCCACGTACTGATGGTCCCTTTAAGGTGTTAGAGAAAATAAATGATAATGCATATAAACTTGAGCTGCCTGCAGATTTTGGGGTTAGTCCCACTTTTAACATTGCAGATTTGAAGCCTTATTTGGGTGAGGAAGATGAACTTCCGTCGAGGACGACTTCATTTCAAGAAGGGGAGGATGATGAGGACATCAATACCATTGTTACACCCACAACCCCTGCTGCTATACATACTGGACGAATTACTAGAGCTCGCGCACGCCAACTAAATTACCAGGTACTTTCATTTCTTGGTAATGATTCTAACGTTCATGAGAATATGATGCTGCCTAAATTGGATACATTTGTTTTGCTTACAAATGAAGGGCCTAGCTTGGAGAAGGATGAACATTGGAGCAAGAACAAGCATGGAGATGATGGCATGTGCAAGGGGAACAAGAACAGAGTTACAAGTGATGATTTCAGGTCTTTGAAGCCACCGTAACGAGTGCATGAAGCCTTGGACGAAATATACAAGATGTCACTTCATAAATTTTGTCCAGAGGCTATTATAGGTGCTGCGTCACCTTTTTATTGGGCCAGGCCCATGTAATTTCGAAATACATAAGTATAGGCTATTTTTAGAGTCCGTATGTGTGGGGAAACAAGAGATAGGGTTGATTTCGGACCCCTCCACCTAGGGCCACGAAATTCCCCCCCTCTTCCTCCATATATACAGCCCTTAGGGCACTGTTTAGACTTTGGGTTTTGTTTAGATTAAAGTTCGCCATAGCTGCAACTTCGCGTACTTCGTTTGTGTTCAACGACCAGACAAAGGCGTCATAGAACCCAACCTTGATCAATAAATCTTTCATCTTATATTCGCAATATCCAGATTGCAATCTTAGTTTCTTGCTTGATCTTCGTTTGCTCGCAGGAAACAGACCCTCGTGGTCAGCTTGATCGTGCTCTGGCGTGGTCAATAACCTCTCGGAGTTGGTTTAGTGATTGCTAAGGCGCCACGTCCTCGCACGTTCGTAGTCGGATCGTCAAAGTCGACTTCCACCAAAGCGATATCCATCATCTCATCGAAAGACGGGACACCTTTGCCTCTATCAGGTAGGATGATGAGGACATCAATACCATTGTTACACCCACAGCCCCTACTGTTACATATACTGGACCAATTACTAGAGCCTGCGCACGCCAATTAAATTATCAGGTACTTTCGTTTCTTGGTAATGATTCTAATGTTCATGAGAATATGATGCTGCCTAAATTGGATACATCTGTTTTGCTTACAAATGAAGGGGCTAGCTTGGAGAAGGATGAACATTGGAGCAAGAACAAGCATGGAGATGATGGCATGCGCAAGGGGAACAAGAACGGAGTTACAAGTGATGATTTCAGGACTTTGAAGCCACCATAATGAGTGCATGAAGCCTTGGACGAAATATACAAGATGCCACTTCATAAATTTCGTCCAGAGGCTATTCTAGGTGTCGTGTCACCTTATTATTGGGCCAGGCCCATGTAATTTCGGAATACATAAGCGTAGGCTATTTTTAGAGTCGGTATGTGTGGGAAAACAAGAGATAGGGTTAGTTTCGGACCCCTCCACCAATGGCCACGAAATTCACCCCCTCTTCCTCCATATATACAGCTCTTAGGGCACCGTTTAGACTTTGGCTTTTGTTTAGATTAAAGTTCGCCATAGCTGCAACTTCGCGTACTTCATTTGTGTTCAACGACGAGACAAAGACGTCTCAGAACCCCACCTTGATCAATAAAGCTTTCATCTTATATTCGCAATATCCAGATTGCAATCTCAGTTTCTTGCTTGTTCTTCGTTTGTTCGCAGGAAACAGACCCTCGTGGTCAGGTTGATCATGCGCCGGCGTGGTCAATAACCTCTCGGAGTTGGTTTAGCGATTGCTAAGGCGCGACGTCCTCGCACGTTCGTAGTCGGATCGTCAAAGTCGATTTCCACCAAAGCGATATCCATCATCTCATCGAAAGACGGGACACCTTTGCCTCTATCAAGTGGTATCAGATTTACAGGTTGCTCGGTGAGATTTTACAGTTTTTCATAGTTTATATCGAGTCTGTTCTTCATACCTACAGTCCACAAAAAAGCCAAAAAAAATTTAGGGTTAGTTCATCATATTCGAACCAGTCTGAGCCATTGCATAGTCTTTTCAGTATTTTGCTTTGTTGAATTTTCGGTTGCATCGTCGTGTCTAGTTGCTGGTCTTAGTGTCTAGTCTTTTAGAATTTCTAGTTCTGTTGACGGGTCTTCACGCCGCCGCCGCACCATTATCATTCGCTACCATATACCACCACCACAGCAGATACGTCGTTCCTGCCATCTACCATCCCGCTTATCTGCCACCGCTCCGAGTCCATATACCAACACCGATCTGAGTCCATATACCACCATCGACCCACATCCATATACTACCACCACTCCGAGTCCATCTCGTATTAGGTTAACTTTCGAGATGCATCTATTTCCAGATTTGTGTTTTCCTTGTCTGAGTAGGTTTCGGATTCCAGCAATCTTTTGCCGTCCTAGAAGAGGTTGGTTTCCAAAAAAACGAGTGCATGATGATGGCATGCACAAGGGGAACAAGAATGGAGTTACAAGTGATGATTTCAGGGCTTTGAAGCCACCATAACGAGTGCATGAAGCCTTGGACGAAGTATAAAAGATGCCACTTCATAAATTTTGTCCATAGGCTATTCTAGGTGCTGCATCACCTTTTTATTGGGCCAGACCCATGTAATTTCGAAATACATAAGTATAGGCTATTTTTAGAGTCTGTATGTGTGGGGAAACAAGAGATAGGGTTGGTTTCGTACCCC
>NW_021248178.1:10092-14545 GCF_002162155.2 Triticum dicoccoides | reverse complement strand
TCCATATATACATCCCTTAGGTCACCGTTTAGACTTTGGGGTTTTGTTTAGATTAAAAGATCGCCATAGCTGCAACTTTGCGTACTTCGTTTGTGTTCAACGACCAAACCAAGACGTCACAGAACCCCATCTTGATCAATAAAGCTTTCATCTTATATTCGCAATGTCCGGATTGCAATCTCAGTTTCTTGCTTGTTCTTCGTTTGCTCGCAGGAAATAGACCCTCGTGGTCAGGTTGATCATGCTCCGGCGTGGTCAATAATCTCTTGGAGTTGGTTTAGCGATTGCTAAGGCGCGATGTCCTCGCACGTACGTAGTCGGATCGTCAAAATCTACTCCCCCAAAACGACAATCACCATCTCATCGAAAGACGGGACACCTTTGCCTATATCAAATCAGGATGCCCAGTTCCATGCTCAAAATCAAATCCAATTATAATAATGAAACAAAACTCCCCCTGGACTGTTGTTGGTATGGACGGTACCCGTGGATTCGGCTAGCCGTGGAGTGTGATTATTGGAGGAGGGGGAGTAAAACTTTACCATTCTGTTTGGGAACCGCCTATAATGTATATAGCATGGAAGATAGTGAGATCTCTTGGGTGTTATGGCATGTAGCTCAAAATTATATTCATCTCTGTTTTAAAAGCTTCGAGCTCTGGCACCTCTGCAAATCCCTGCTTCCCTCTGCGAAGGGTCTATCTATTAACTTTTATTGTTGAGTCATCATCCTCTTATCAAAAGCACCAACTAGAGAGCAATATTGTCATATATATGCTTTGTTATTAATTGATGTTGAGTATGAGTGTGACTGGATCTCTTTTGCCATGAATTATAATGTCTAGTCAGCCCTTAATATTCAGGGGTGCTCTACATTTATGTTTTGCAGTCTTAGAAAGGGCCGAGATACCATTATGTCATATTATATCATGATTGTTTTGAAAGTGTTGTCATCTGAGATTCATTATTATTGCTCGATGGTTGATTATGCCATTGATATGAGTAAATGTGAGACCTAAATGTTATTTTCAATATGGATAGTTCGTAATCTTTGCTGAAAACCTGAATATTGGCTAGACATATTTGCAACAACAAGATCAAACAGAGTTTGTAAAAGTTTTTCTTTGTCACTTTCAGTTTGTCAACTGAATTGCTTGAGGACAAGCAATGGGTTAAGCTTGGGGAAGTTGGTACATCTCCATCGTATCTACTTTTACAAACTCTTTTTCCCTTGTTTTGGACTCTAATTTGCATGGTTTGAATGGAAATAACCCGGGTTGACGCCGTGTCGTGGTATTTCCTCGACATATGCCAAGGGATGGCTTATCATGTGTGGGGACAGGAGTACGTTGCCGGGATCTAGAAGCAGGAGTAGGCAAGACCTCAAACGACGATGCATCTTACCCAGGTTCGGCGCTCTCCATGGAGATAACACCCCTAGTCCTGCTTTGCGAGGTATCATCATGACTATCATCAAATGAAGTAGCTACAAGAGTGCTCCTTGAGCTGTTTTGGCTAGGGGAAGAAGAAAGCAAGGCTAGCTCTACTCTTCCCTAGCTACGTGAGTGTGTGGTGGCTGAATGTTGAACCCTTTGCATGGGTGAGCCTGGGGGGTTTATATAGGCCTGCCCCCAGGGGTACAATGGTAATCCGGCTGGTGGTAGGATGATAAGGACATCAATACCATTGTTACACCCACAGCCCCTACTGTTACATATACTGGACAAATTACTAGAGCTCTCGCACGCCAATTAAATTATCAGGTACTTTCGTTTCTTGGTAATGATTCTAATGTTCATGAGAATATGATACTGCCTAAATTGGATACATTTGTTTTGCTTACAAATGAAGGGGCTAGCTTGGAGAAGGATGAACATTGGAGCAAGAACAAGCATGGAGATGATGGCATGCGCAAGGGGAACAAGAACGGAGTTACAAGTGATGATTTCAGGACTTTGAAGCCACCATAATGAGTGCATGAAGCCTTGGACGAAATATACAAGATGCCACTTCATAAATTTCGTCCAGAGGCTATTCTACGTGCTGCGTCACCTTATTATTGGGCCAGGCCCATGTAATTTCGAAATACATAAGTTTAGGCTATTTTTAGAGTCCGTATGTATGGGGAAACAAGAGTTAGGGTTGGTTTCGGACCCCTCCCTCAGGGGCCAAAAAATCCCCCCCTCTTCCTCCATATATACATCCCTTAGGGCGTCGTATCGTATAGACTTTGGGTTTTGTTTAGATTAAAGTTCACCATAGCTGCAACTTCGCGTACTTCGTTTGTGTTCAACAACCAGACAAAGGCGTCACAGAACCCCACCTTGATCAATAAAGCTTTCATCTTATATTCGCGATATCCAGATTGCAATCTCAGTTTCTTGCTTGTTCTTTGTTTGCTCGCAGGAAACAGACCCTCGTGGTCAGGTTGATCGTGCTCCGGCGTGGTCAATAACCTCTCGGAGTTGGTTTAGTGATTGCTAAGGCGCGACGTCCTCACACGTGCATAGTCGGATCGTCAAAGTCGATTTCCACCAAAGCGATATCCATCATCTCATTAAAAGACGGGACACCTTTGCCTCTATCATAGGACCCGGCCGTCAGTGTCTGTGGGCTCCGGCTTCTCTGCCGACAGTTAGGTCCCTCCGCCTGGTGGGCCCCGCCGACTGTCGTGAACTCGGCCGACAGGTAGGGCCCGCCGCCTGCGGGCTAGGAGGACTCTCCTGCACTGTAGCCTCGCCTCTGATTACGGAAGCTTGGTCGGGGGCATATGGTTACAGTACCCCCACCTGGCAGGCGGTTACTGTAGCCACACCCCGTCCCTTCATGTTAATGGCACACATACTCCAAGGGGAGGGATGGTGATGAGGACATCAATACAATTGTTACACCCACAGCCCCTGCTACTATACATACTGGACCAATTACTAGAGCTCGTGCACGCCAACTAAATTACCAGGTACTTTCGTTTCTTGGTAATGATTCTAATGTTCATGAGAATATGATGCTGCCTAAATTGGATACATTTTTTTTGCTTACAAATGAAGGGCCTAGCTTGGAGAAGGATGAACATTGGAGCAAGAACAAGCATGGAGATGATGGCATACGCAAGGGGAACAAGAACGGAGTTACAAGTGATGATTTCAGGACTTTGAAGCCACCATAATGGGTGCATGAAGCGTTGGACGAAATATACAAGATGCCACTTCATAAATTTCGTCCCGAGGCTATTTTAGGTGCTGCGTCACCTTATTATTGGGCCAGGCCCATGTAATTTCGAAATACATAAGTATAGGCTATTTTTAGAGTCCGTATGTGTGGGGAAACAAGAGATAGGGTTGATTTCGGACCCCTCCACCAAGGGCCACGAAATTCCCCCCTCTTCCTCCATATATACAGCCCTTAGGGCATCGTTTAGACTTTGGGTTTTGTTTAGATTAAAAGTTCGCCATAGCTGCAACTTCGCGTACTTCGTTTGTGTTCAACGACCAGACAAAGGCGTCACAGAACCCCACCTTGATCAATAAAGCTTTCATCTTATATTCGCAATATCCAGATTGCAATCTTAGTTTCTTTCTTGTTCTTCGTTTGCTCGCAGGAAACAGACCCTCGTGGTCAGGTTGATCGTGCTCCGGCGTGGTCAATAACCTCTCGGAGTTGGTTTAGCGATTGCTAAGGCGCGACGTCCTCGCACATTCGTAGTCGGATCGTCAAAGTCGACTTCCACCAAAGCGATATCCATCATCTCATCGAAAGACGGGACACCTTTGCCTCTATCAAGTGGTATCAGATTTCCAGGTTGCTCGTTGAGATTTTACAGTTTTTCGTAGTTTAGATCGAGTCTGTCTTCATACCTATAGTCCACGAAAAAGCCACAAAAAAAATTAGGGTTAGTTCATCATATCCGAACCAATCTGAGCCTTTGCATAATCTTTTTAGGGTTTTGCTTTGTTGAATTTGCGGTTGCATCGTCGTTTCTAGTTGCTGGTCTTAGAGTCTAGTCTTTTAGAGTTTCGAGTTCTGGTCATAAGTTGTCACGCCGCCGCCGCACCATCATCATCGCCCCTGCCATCTACCACCACCGCTCCGAATCCCTATCCATATACCACCACCAATCCGTGTCCATATACCACCACCGATCCATATCCATATACTACCACCGCTACCACCACCGCTGCCATATACCACCACCATATATCCACCACCAATCCGATTTCCTTGCTTATTAGGTTTGTTTTCGAGATCCATCTAGTTTCCGATTCATGTTTCCTTGCCGGAGTAGGTTGCCGGAGTAGGTTTCGTCGTTTCTAGTTGCTGGTCTTAGAGTCTAGTCTTTTAGAGTTTCGAGTTCTGGTCATAAGTTGTCACGCCGCCGCCGCACCATCATCATCACCCCTGCCATCTACCACCACCGCTTATCCGCCACCGCTTCGAATCCGTATCCATATACCACC
>NW_021248178.1:0-9962 GCF_002162155.2 Triticum dicoccoides | reverse complement strand
TATTAGGTTTGTTTTCGAGATCCATCTAGATTCCGATTCGTGTTTCCTTGCCGGAGTAGGTTTCGAAAAAAAAAAGAGTCGGGTAGCCACGCTCCGTTTAGGCCCAAAATTTTTCGAAAACGCATTTTTCGAAAAAAATTCTGGCTATCCTATTTTTAGGTGTTTCTGAGTGTTTTGAGACAGGTGCCATTATAGGAAGTTTTTTTTGACCCGTTTCCAGTTTTTGGGTCCGGGCAGTCGAAAAAAAAAATTGGTCGAAAAAATTTCGTGCCCATCCTGTCAGTTTGAGCTAGGAAGAGTTTTGAGACACTCGCCATTATAGTGATTTTTCGCAAAAAAAAGAGCGCAAAAAAAAAGAGCGCAAAAAAAATAAAGAGCGAAAAAAAAATTTCAGAGTGTGCTTTTCCCTTGTTTACGTGCCGCGCCGTGATTTTGTTGGTGTTATAGGCTCGCGTCTCTAGCACAGTCTAGCCTAGGACCAGCACAGTACCGTCGTTGAGCGTTTATTCAACTTTGCATCTCTGAATTGATTATTGCTGACCCTTTTTGCTACCATACTATAAGCCTTCCCAGCTCCACATACATCTACGTCGTGTGTTTGACTCTCCCTGGTAATCGCTCTATCCAAGCTTTGAGAGTTTTTGACTACAACGGTTGCCGATCACCGCCTGCTGCTGGGTAAGAACTGGTAAGAATTTGAGATTTGCTTGACGGATTTGTGATACACCACCACCACTTCTTAGTAGTCTGTAGAATCATATTCTTGTGTGTTTCTATTGCTGCTAACCATGCCAGGATCACAAGCCGATGAGATTGACTGGGAGAACTTATCGAACAAGGAGCTTCATGATAAGTTTCAGCAAATGATGACTGAACAGGTACAAGATGTGCTGAACAATTTTGAAGAGGCCATGGAGAAGATCACTGGCTTTGAGAAGACGTTCGAAACAAAGCTCGATAACAGATTTAATGAGCTGCTTGCGCGTCTTCCACCACCGGCTGCACCTGTCGCACCTCTGCAACAACAACAACTACGCCCCCTTCTGAATCAGTATGGACGAGCACAGCGTGTTCCTATTGAGCCAGGACAAACTTCTAGTGCCACTGCTACTGCTGTTGGTGCTTCTTTGGCTCCTGCTACTGCTCCTGCTGGTACCCAGGAGGATGATGAGTATGCGGGTGATTATGAGGATGAGGTTGATCAAAATCAGATCTACGAGCAGCCACCAGCACCACCACCAGCAGGTCGACCTCAGGTATATATTCGTCATGGTAGGCCTGCACCACCACCTTAGGTACGCGATGATGTCCATATTCCTAAACTGAAATTGAATATTCCACCATTTGAGGGTAGATATGTTCCTGATATATATCTTACTTGGGAGTTAGAAACTGAACAACGATTTACATGTTTACAATATCCTGAGGAGAGACGAGTTGCTGCTGTTGTTTGTGCTTTCACTAGTTTTGCATGTGTATGGTGGTCTGAACATTGTAGATTATATCCTATTCCAACTACTTGGGCTGCTTAGAAAACTGCTATGCGTACGCGTTGGGTTCCACCATATTATCAACGTGAATTGCTTCAAAAATTGCAGCGTTTAAGACAAGGGAAAAATTCTGTAGAAGAATATTATCAGGAATTACAAACTGGCATGATTAGATGTGGTATTGTTGAGGAGAATGAAGCTATGCTTGCACGTTTTCTGGGTGGATTAAATAAAGAGATTCAGACCATTCTAGACTATAAGGAGTATACTAATATCACTCGTTTATTCCATCTTGCTTGTAAAGCTGAACGTGAAGTGCAGGATCGACAAGCATTGGGGCGACCTAACTTTTCTGCAGGCCGACCTTCATCATGGACACCACGTGCATCTTCTACTTCAACTACACCAGCACCTCCATCCGGTGCCACCTCTAGCCGTGATACAAGAAAACAGGCACAACCACCATTATCTGCCAAGAGCGCACCTGCGGGGCCTGCACGGCGTTCGTCTTCTTCCATGGCATCAACAGGGCACACAAGTGATATTATTTGTCGTCGTTGTAAGGGAGGAGGTCATTATGCGAGGGAATGCAAATCTCCGCGTGTGATGATTGCTACCGCGGATGGTGGATATGAGTCTGCTAGTGACTATGATGAGGAGACTTTGGCTCTTATTACACGTGAAGAACATGGTGGAGATGATTCTGATCATGAAACGCAATACATGGCTCCTGAAGACGCTGACAGGTATGAATGTTTAGTTGCTCAACGTGTTTTGAGTGTGCAGGTCACACAAGCTGAGCAAAATCAGAGGCACAATTTGTTCCATACCAAGGGAGTTGTGAGGGAACGTTCTGTGCGCGTCATCATAGACGGAGGGAGCTGCAACAACTTGGCTAGCATGGAGATGGTGGAGAAGCTTTCTCTCACTGATGAGGACATGACTACCTTGGATATGACCAAAAATATTGCATATATGCATATTTGTCAGGTGATTTCTAGTGCAAACTATTCAATAATCTATTTATGTTATCCAGAACAAAAATACTTCACACACTTTTGTGTTTTGTCTAATTGCAGGTGTATGAGACATTTGTACAATCCACATATGAAAATAAGGAAGAAAGAGATGTTTATTTGCTGTCCAAAAAGTTCTCTCACGTCACTTTTGGCCCAAGAGAAGATAGAGTCCAAGTCTCTCACGTTCTGGATTCAGATTCGGACTGCACAGACACACCTGACTCAAAACGCACACAAGTTTTTCATACGGACTCCGAATTGGGTGATTCTTTTTTTGTTGGAAACTAGATTTCGTGCACTTTCCAACCCAATTGGAATCACCTTCAAATTCGTCCAGAGCGTTGAGTTGTGGACGAAACAATCTGATGCTGCAGCAGAATCCGAGTCAAACTACAAGTCCAAAGGTGTTACATCACCTCCACTTGGGCCCATTGGCCTTGTACGACCTAGATTTAGTTTTAGGCTGCCTTGGGACGTCCTCCCACCTCCTTGGCCGCCACCCCTTGCTCCTATATAAGTAGATCCATCTAGTAGCTTTTCCTTGGGATTTGTTTAGTTAAAAGTTAGCCATTGCAACTTCGTGTACTTCGTTTGTGTCCAACGACCAGACCAAGACCGCTTACGGATCCCCACCATTATCAATACCTCATATATATTTGCAATATTCAGATTGCTTTACATATTCTTGCTCGTTCTTCGATTGCTTGCAGGAATAGACCTTCGTGGTCAGGCTGACCGTGCTTCCGGCATCGTCAGTAACCTCAGGAGATTGGTTCTGTTTCTTGTTCTACTAATCATGACAGGATCCAGAGTCAATTCATGGGCTTTGTCGATCGCGGGAGACGTGCCACCACCTTTGCAAATACCACAACCGTCACGAGAGGTGCACAAATATCCAAATGCACATGATCAGGTTAATGTATCTATACCACCATTTAATGGCCGTTTTAAACCTGCTTTATATATTGAATGGGAGTTCGACATAAAAAATATATTTGCTTCCCATAATTTCAATGAACATAAAAAGGTTAAGGTTGCGGTTGGTTCTTTCACTGGTTATGCTTTGGTTTGGTGGAGTGAATATTGTCGGTTACACCCTGATTATATACCTACTACTTGGGATGATTTGAAACTTGCCATGCGACATACTTTCGTCCCTGCTTATTATACTCGTGACATGATTAAGAAGTTGCAACACTTAAAACAAGGTAGTGAAACTGTAACAAAATATTATGATGATTTACAAACTACCTTGCTGCATTCCTCTTTAGAAGAAAGTGAAGATGATTTTATGGATAGATTTTGGGGAGGATTAAACCGTGATATTCAAGAGATACTAATTCATGAAGAGTGTTATCCTATGGACCATTTGTTTCATCTTGCTTGCAAAGCTGAACAGGAAATAAAACGACGTGTTGGCCACGAGGAGAACAAGCGCACGGTGCACATTCCAAGAGTTGATATGATTGTTCCTTCAACTACTAAGCATACTATGACAACCACATCTGTTGTTGTCAGGACTACATCACCTCCACCATGTGACACATCGCCCCCGAGAGTGGCTACATCATCTGAGTTGATCATAAGAGGTAATGACAAAGGTACTGATCTTCCATCTCTACATGAGAATGATGAATGCCTTGTCAATTTGAATGCACCATCTGATGAGCTACCCACTACTTTGATCACACCACCTATTTTAGAGGACTACGTTGATAATTTGACTTTGCCATGTGATCAAACAACTGAAATACCAACAATTTTGAGTGCACCCATTGAATTAACTATTGATGCAAAAGAACCAATGTTTAATCATTTTGATATGACCTCTAATCTTGGTGATGATTCTGTGTTAAATGACTTATTGCATGTTTGCTTATTTAAGCATGTTGTAGGATGTAAATTTGATGCAAGTAAGGTTTATTCACCAATGTTGGGATGGTTTAATGACGAACATTGTCAATCTTTTGAAATGAATAAGAGCTTCACTTATATGTGCAAACTGAGTTGCAATATTTTCATGCCTTCTACTTCTTGTGCTAATTTTTTGGCTTTAGATTTTATGAACTATGCAAGTTACTCATCTATTCATGTGTCATATATGCAAAAATCAAGGGAAGTAAAAATGTATGACATATACATATACAACATGTACACCTTGTCTCTTTTGTTAGCCACATTTCAGATTAAGCAACGCCGAGGACGGCTTTATTTTCAAGAAGGGGAGGATGATGAGGACATGACTACCTTGGATATGACCAAAAATATTGCATATATGCATATTTGTCAGGTGATTTCTAGTGCAAACTATTCAATAATCTATTTATGTTATCCAGAACAAAAATACTTCACACACTTTTGTGTTTTGTCTAATTGCAGGTGTATGGGACATTTGTACAATCCACATATGAAGATAAGGAAGAAAGAGATGTTTATTTGCTGTCCAAAAAGTTCTCTCACGTCACTTTTGGCCCAAGAGAAGATAGAGTCCAAGTCTCTCACGTTCTGGATTCAGATTCGGACTGCACAGACATACCTGACTCAAAACGCACACAAGTTTTTCATACGGACTCCGAATTGGGTGATTCTTTTTTTGTTGGAAGCTAGATTTCGTGCACTTTCCAACCCAATTGGAATCACCTTCAAATTCGTCCGGAGCGTTGAGTTGTGGACGAAACAATCTGATGCTGCAGCAGAATCCGAGTCAAACTACAAGTCCAAAGGTGTTACATCACCTCCACTTGGGCCCATTGGCCTTGTACGACCTAGATTTAGTTTTAGGCTGCCTTGGGACGTCCTCCCACCTCCTTGGCCGCCACCCCTTGCTCCTATATAAGTAGATCCATCTAGTAGCTTTTCCTGGGGATTTGTTTAGTTAAAAGTTAGCCATTGCAACTTCGTGTACTTCGTTTGTGTCCAACGACCAGACCAAGACCGCTTCCGGATCCCCACCATTATCAATACCTCATATATATTTGCAATATTCAGATTGCTTTATCATATTCTTGCTCGTTCTTCGATTGCTTGCAGGAATAGACCTTCGTGGTCAGGCTGACCGTGCTTCCGGCGTCGTCAGTAACCTCAGGAGATTGGTTTAGCGATTGCTAAGGCGCAACGTCGTGCACGTTTGTAGTCGGATTGTCAAAGTCGTCTCCACCAAATCGATAGTTATCATCTCATCGAAAGATCGGGACACCCTCGCCTCTATCAAGTGGTATCAGTTTTCAGGTTGCTCGGTGAGATTTTACAGTTTTTCATAGTTTAGATCGCATCTGTCATTCATCCCTACAGTCCATGAAAAAGCCATAAAAAAGTTAGATCTGTTCATCATTTATCCAAGCCAGTCCGAGCCTTTGCAATTTTCTATTCATTGCTTGCATAGTTGAATTATCGGTTGCATCGTTGTGTTAGTTGCTGGTCTTAGTGTCTAGTTCCTTTAGAGTTTCGAGTTCTGTTCACATTAGTCACGCCGCAGCTGCATCATTATCCCTTCCGCTGTCCACCATTCCATCCATTAATTTCCACCACGTGCTACGCACTGTTCATTGTCATAATCATAGTTGAGGTCATTCACATCTTCGCCTGATCCAATCTGCATCTTATCTAGTTTGTCTTGGAAAGAGGGAGAAAAAAAAAGATAGAGGAAAAAAGAGAGGAAAAAAAAGAAAAAGAGAGAAGAAAAAGAAAAAAAAAGCGTGAGAAAAAAAAAGAGAGAAGAAAAAAAATCGGATCTATCTAGAATCAATCTCGTACCTGAATTCGGATTGGAATCTGTTTTGCGCACTGTTCAGTAAAACAGGTGTATCTTCCTCATACGAAGTCCGTTTTGGCTCCGTGAGTACTCAAATTGAAGCTAGTGACGAGCCGCATCTAAATAGTTGCAGAAGCTTGTTCAATATTTGACACCTCAAAATCGGCTTCTAAATAGGTCTTTTTGCCCTCTGAAGTTCGTGAACACAGCTTGTTCCAATTTTTCAGGCCAGTTTTAGAATTCTTTGACTCCTCATATCAACTCGGAATTGAGTGATTCTTTTTGCATTGGAAAGCTTGAGTTAGTAGCATTCTTTGAAAGAATTTATCAGAAAATTGGCTCAAACTTTTCAAGAGGAAAATTGGAGAGAGAGTTGTTGTATATCCTGTTTGGCAGTTGTTTTTCATCATTATCTTTACTGCCGTTGTGATCTTCACTTATATCTTGCTGTCCAGAGCTACTTAGTATCCTTCATTGATGCTAGTTGTGCTACGCCGTGACCTCATTAGTGTTCTAGGCTCGCGTCTCTAGTCCGGTCTAGCCTAGGACCAGCACAGTACCGTCGTTGAGCGTTTATTCAACATTGCATCTTTGAATTGATTATTGCTAATCTTTTGCTACCATATATAGCCAACCCAGCTCCACATATTTCTACACCGTGTATACGTACGCTCCCCTGGCAATCGCTTTACTCAATATTCGGAGTTACTTGATACCGCTGGTTGCCGATCACCGCCTGCTGCATGATAAGAACTTGTAAGACACTGATATTTGCTTTACTGTGAGCATTTTACCACCACATCCTAGTAGTTATAGAAACATTATTTTTGGGTTTTGTTTCTTGTTCTACTAATCATGACAGGATCCAGAGTCAATTCATGGGCTTTGTCGATCGCGGGAGACGTGCCACCACCTTTGCAAATACCACAACCGTCACGAGAGGTGCACAAACATCCAAATGCACATGATCAGGTTAATGTATCTATACCACCATTTAATGGCCGTTTTAAACCTGCTTTATATATTGAATGGGAGTTCGACATAAAAAATATATTTGCTTCCCATAATTTCAATGAACATAAAAAGGTTAAGGTTGCGGTTGGTTCTTTCACTGATTATGCTTTGGTTTGGTGGAGTGAATATCGTCGGTTACACCCTGATTATATACCTACTACTTGGGATGATTTGAAACTTGCCATGCGACATACTTTCGTCCCTGCTTATTATACTCGTGACATGATTAAGAAGTTGCAACACTTAAAACAAGGTAGTGAAACTGTAACAAAATATTATGATGATTTACAAACTACCTTGTTGCATTCCTCTTTAGAAGAAAGTGAAGATGATTTTATGGATAGATTTTGGGCAGGATTAAACCGTGATATTCAAGAGATACTAATTCATGAAGAGTGTTATCCTATGGACCATTTGTTTCATCTTGCTTGCAAAGCTGAACAGGAAATAAAACGACGTGTTGGCCACGAGGAGAACAAGCGCACGGTGCACATTCCAAGAGTTGATATGATTGTTCCTTCAACTACTAGGCATACTATGACAACCACATCCGTTGTTGCCAGGACTACATCACCTCCACCATGTGACACATCGCCCCCGAGAGTGGCTACATCATCTGAGTTGATCATAAGAGGTAATGACAAAGGTACTGATTTTCCATCTCTACAAGAGAATGATGAATGCCTTGTCAATTTGAATGCACCATCTGATGAGCTACCCACTACTTTGATCACACCACCTATTTTAAAGGACTACGTTGATAATTTGACTTTGCCACGTGATCAAACAACTGAAATACCAACAATTTTGAGTGCACCCATTGAATTAACTATTGATGCAAAAGAACCAATGTTTAATCATTTTGATATGACCTCTAATCTTGGTGATGATTCTGTGTTAAATGACTTATTGCATGTTTGCTTATTTAAGCATGTTGTAGCATGTAAATTTGATGCAAGTAAGGTTTATTCACCAATGTTGGGATGGTTTAATGATGAACATTGTCAATCTTTTGAAATGAATAAGAGCTTCACTTATATGTGCAAACTGAGTTGCAATATTTTCATGCCTTCTACTTCTTGTGCTAATTTTTTGGCTTTAGATTTTATGAACTATGCAAGTTACTCATCTATTCATGTGTCATATATGCAAAAATCAAGGGAAGTAAAAATGGATGACATATACATATACAACATGTACACCTTGTCTCTTTTGTTAGCCACATTTCAGATTAAGCAACGCCGAGGACGGCTTTATTTACAAGAAGGGGAGGATGATGAGGACATGACTACCTTGGATATGACCAAAAATATTGCATATATGCATATTTGTCAGGTGATTTCTAGTGCAAACTATTCAATAATCTATTTATGTTATCCAGAACAAAAATACTTCACACACTTTTGTGTTTTGTCTAATTGCAGGTGTATGGGACATTTGTACAATCCACATATGAAGATAAGGAAGAAAGAGATGTTTATTTGCTGTCCAAAAAGTTCTCTCACGTCACTTTTGGCCCAAGAGAAGATAGAGTCCAAGTCTCTCACGTTCTGGATTCAGATTCGGACTGCACAGACACACCTGACTCAAAACGCACACAAGTTTTTCATACGGACTCCGAATTGGGTGATTCTTTTTTTGTTGGAAACTAGATTTCGTGCACTTTCCAACCCAATTGGAATCACCTTCAAATTCGTCCGGAGCGTTGAATTGTGGACGAAACAATCTGATGCTGCAGCAGAATCCGAGTCAAACTACAAGTCCAAAGGTGTTACATCACCTCCACTTGGGCCCATTGGCCTTGTACGACCTAGATTTAGTTTTAGGCTGCCTTTGGACGTCCTCCCACCTCCTTGGCCGCCACCCCTTGCTCCTATATAAGTAGATCCATCTAGTAGCTTTTCCTGGGGATTTGTTTAGTTAAAAGTTAGCCATTGCAACTTCGTGTACTTCGTTTGTGTCCAACGACCAGACCAAGACCGCTTCCGGATCCCCACCATTATCAATACCTCATATATATTTGCAATATTCAGATTGCTTTATCATATTCTTGCTCGTTCTTCGATTGCTTGCAGGAATAGACCTTCGTGGTCAGGCTGACCGTGCTTCCAGCGTCGTCAGTAACCTCAGGAGATTGGTTTAGCGATTGCTAAGGCGCAACGTCGTGCACGTTTGTAGTCGGATTGTCAAAGTCGTCTCCACCAAATCGATAGTTATCATCTCATTGAAAGATCGGGACACCCTCGCCTCTATCACTCACCACAAGACCACATCCACATCCTTACTACATCCAATGGTTCAACAACAGCGGCAAGGTTAAGGTAACACGTACTGTTCGTGTGCATTTTAGTATCTCTACATATGCTGATTATGTTGATTGTGATGTGGTACCTATGCAAGCATGTTCCTTATTACTTGGTAGACCATGGCAATTTGATAAAAATTCTGTACACCATGGTAGAAACAATCACTATACTCTTGTTCATAAGGATAAAAATATTACTTTGCTTCCTATGACTCCTGATTCCATTTTGAAAGATGATATTAATAGAGCTAATAAAGCAAAACAGGAGAAGAATAAGAGTGAAAATCAGATTGTGGCAAAAGAATTTGAGCAACAAATGAAGCCTAATAATAAACCATCTAGTGTTGCTTCTGAAATTAAATTGAAAAGTGCATGTTTATTTG
>NW_021248177.1:0-1363 GCF_002162155.2 Triticum dicoccoides | reverse complement strand
GAACATGATCACGTCGAGACACTCGAAGAATCCAAGGAGCGGCGGCTTGCGGTGGTGCGCACAGAAACGGTCGAGGAACCCGGGGTCAGTGGCGAGGCGCCACCACCGCTTGCAGACTGCGGAGGCGCATGGCAGGGAGGACGGCCGGAGACGGAGAAGGATCTCCTCGAGGAGATCGTCGTTGTCCGGCAGGGGGGCACGCGGCACCAGAGGTCTGCTGCGTCGGCGGCGGGCAAGGGATCGTGACGACAGAGGAGATGGTGTGCGACGACGGCTGCGGGCAAGGGATCGAGACGACATGGACAAAAAACACGTTCGCTTCAGGTTTCTGGCAAGGCAAAAAGAACCTCTTAAATACGTACTTCCGTGTGCAGATGTGATACCAGGAATATACTAACCCGACGATTCTTTTGGAGTTGCATCCGGACTGGAAACAAATCGGTGTAACTTTCCTGGTTAACTTCCCTATGTATACGAAGCCATCGTATGTCATCATACTACCAAAATACTGCTATTAATAATTTGATCAAGGAAGGACGCGACGTACTGCGCGACGTCGCGCGCTAGAGGCATTCTTCATCATGTTTCTTGTTCATAATCCTGAGTAGGCCGTGTTCATGTTTTATTTTCAGTTCTATGCCCCCGTCTTAGTGTTAGCAAGACTATTTATGGTCTGTTGTTATTCACTCAGTTGAAATTGATCGAGGCAATCTTTATATTTATTTCAGTTTTGTTGCTTTTCCTAACACAACATTTTTATTTTCAACACGACGAAATGCGTCATGCACATATCAGACAGAACATTTTTAGAGGCGTATATTCTCATTTCCAGCTAATATAACCGTATTTTGTACAAGTCCAGGAGGAAAAAGATGAGAACCGAGAGCCCATGGAGATGGAGGAGAACATGACGCTCAGTCCAGCCATCCACGATAGAGATCATTGCCTTTGTCTTCGCCTCCTTCAACAACTTCATTAAGTTCCTCAATGACACACTGTCAATTTCCCCCACTGTAGGGGTGCGATGGTTGATACTGAAAGTCCTGGCTTTCACAGTTGCAGCGTGTCACTGATCGATCCAGGAGAGAGTCGCTCGTCCGCATCGCCAGTAATTAAATTCCTTCCTTTATTAAGGCTTGAGCACATCTAATTACATTCCTTCCTTTATTAAACCTTGAGCACATCGTGCTCATGAACTAGCTAGGATAGCTAAGTTTTCTCCTCCTTCTATTTGGATGGATTCAGCACCGGATGCAATGATATCCTTACTTGTAGATGATGCAACAATTGAGCACCGAATTGGTGCCTATTTCAAGCTTGCAACAATTAGGCATGATCACATTTGAGCTTGCATGATGGTACC
>NW_021248176.1:0-532 GCF_002162155.2 Triticum dicoccoides | reverse complement strand
AATTGTTTTGGCTATCTTATGGGCTCGCGTTGCAAGCAAAATCTAGAACACTCCTCTGACTAATACGAGAGATCGTGATATCGAAACGGTAAACCGTGGTAAAGTTTACGAGTGTCCTTAGGCGCCTACACAATCCGATGAACACACAACTAGAAAAACAGCTATTGGTGGGTTGGATACCCGTGGCGCACAAAGATATGCATGCGCCACGGCTATGTCTTGGCCGAGCTAGCTAGGGGTGCTACCCGTGGCGCATCAATATGGGGTGTGCCACGGGTATTTGGGGTCCCTCGGCTATAAAATAAGCGGCATTGCTATTCTATCCGTGACACATCAGTACGTGGTGCACCACGGTAACTTCGTCGTTTTTCCAATTCGGTTCATTCACCTCTCTCTGTCATTCTATTCTGTCCACACGCAAGCAGCCTCCACCCCACCCTTCCCCAACCTCCCTTCTATCCTCACCCGCAAAGCCTCCTCTCACCTGGATCGTCTCCATCCCACCTCTCTCTGGCTTCATCGCATCCTCGCC
>NW_021248175.1:0-759 GCF_002162155.2 Triticum dicoccoides | reverse complement strand
CAAGTAGGCATCTAAATGCAATGAAATGAACATGCTACAGCCACCAAACATGACAACAAAATACATGGCAGGGATGCACACAAGATGCTTAACAAAAGACTAGCACTGAGCCATGGTCAATTCATCCATTATGAGGTTCAAACAAGCATGGCAAAAACGCAAATGCAAAACAGATTTCAGACTTAGTGAAATTAACACTTGTCTGAAATCTCAGATCATGAAGCTCTCTTCGGAGCAGCAAAACAACATGATACATGACCTGATTACGGCAAGTAAGAACATGGCATGGAGCTACTCAACAAGCTTAACAAAAGACCCAAAGAGACCTGGGGCCAAAAGGGTTCACAAAAAATACTAACGAGCACACGAACATAGCTAAAACACAATCAGTTTTCAGACTTAGTGAAAACTGAGACATGCTGAAATATAACTCACGAAGGCATGTAAACAAGCTCGATGCACTCACTACGGTGCAAGTCATGGCAAGGCAAGCATACATCCATTAAGAAGGCACAAAATTCTAGCTAGACATGGCAAGAACAATGGCATAGCAAGCACGGATCAACTACAATAACTCCGGCAAAATCGCAAACGAGTTGACGATAAGTCCAGATTCACAACGAAGCAAAAGTAGAGCTCGATTGACTCAAGCTAGGTTGCTCCATAATTACAAGTAAGGACATGGATAGATAGAGCAGAACATGATTAACAAAACTCCTTTACTGATCATCCTCAAAAGAGGCACGGATCACTAGGAAA
>NW_021248174.1:0-939 GCF_002162155.2 Triticum dicoccoides | reverse complement strand
GGCACCGTTGCGCCCGCGCCCGTTCGGGCGACAACCGCGCGGCCATGCGCCCGAAAACCGCAAGGCCCCTGGGGCCAATGACATGGGGGCCCCACGCCCAGAACGGTTTTATAAAAAAAAAAGGGATAAAAAAAATAATAATAATAAAAAATAAAAAAATAAATAAATAATAAATAATAAAATAAATAAAAACAATAAATATAATTAATAAAATTAAAATGATTTAATAAAATTATTAATTAATTAATTAATTAAGTTAATTAATCCGGTTTAATTAAATTAATTAACTAGTACAGTTTAATTAAACTGTAATTAGATCAACCTAAACCCTAATTAACTTAAATAGAGAATGACAGGTGGGTCCCACTGGACCCACATGTCAGGGTTGACTCAGTCAACCCCTGTTGACTGCTGACGTCAGCATGACATCATGCTGACGTCATAAAGACTTTTTTTTGAATTAATTAAATAAATAAATAAATTCCAAAATTGTTAAAATCTTTTAAAAATCATATCTTTTAATCCGTAACTCGGATTAAAATATTTTCAACATGAAAGTTGCTCAGAACGACGAGACGATTCCGGATACGCAGTCCGTTCGTCCGCCACACACCCCTAACCTATCGAACTCGCAACTTTTCCCCTCCGGTTCATCAGTCCGAAAACGCGAAACACCGGGAATACTTTCCCGGATGTTTCCCCCTTTCGTCGGTATCACCTACTACCGCGATTGGGCACACCTAGCATCGTTACTTGTCATGTCATGCATCGATATGCATTTGTTTGCATGGTATTCATTGTTTCTTCCCCCTCTTCTCTCCGGTAGACTACGAGACCGACGCTGCTGCTGCCCAGTTCGACTACGGAGTTGACGACCCCTCTCTCTTGCCAGAGCAACCAGGCAAGCCCCCCCCTTGATCACCAGATATCGCCTATTCT
>NW_021248173.1:0-2046 GCF_002162155.2 Triticum dicoccoides | reverse complement strand
CCGTACCCTTCCTGAAGGCTCAGTCGCGGCGTTCTCACTCTTACCGCCTTGCTCCGGGTGAAAACCTGATCTTCACGGATCGGGCGGTGGCGACTATCCATGGTTGGACCCTTCTTGGAGGCATCGCTTTGGAGGCCTGGCTTCGTTGTGTCCGGTTCACCTCTCTCTTGTTGTCGGTGGGGTGGTGTGTCGGTTCCCGGCACCTTTGTATCTTTCCTTGGGTGTGTGCGTTGTTCGGTCTCTCGGTTGTAATCGGTGATGGTGCTTTATATATAAAGCGGGGGAAAACCCTTTTTCGGTAATGACCGCCCAAGGATGAAACAAATCAATAGCAAATTAAGTTGGTGGCAAAGATACATCATTAAGCATCACATGATCAAAGAATTTGATGTGCCATGTTCCTGTCTTCTGTGGATCAGCACATCACCAGACCGAACCAATCAAACTTCAGTATCTCAGGATTACTATGAAATGTGGATTCCTTAGGAAATATTCCTATATGATTCAATCCTATGAATCAAACGCCAATGTAGAAAAAAAACTCCCAAGAATTAAAACCCTTCAAAAATCCTATGAAAATTCTTCGAAACAAAGAGGCCCTTAACGGTGTAGTGGGTGACTCATAATTTGGTGTGGCAACATTTGCACCAGGTAGAAAATCTTGTGTTTCATGCTCGCACCAAGTATGTTGGCCGAAAAGTCATCTATTGATGTTGTCAGTGGAGTCCCTCGTCCATCCATGTATGAATAGCGGTATCCCCCATTTTGGACAGTGAAGAGGTAGTCGAGGCAATTTGCATGTATATTTGCGTTCGGCTTTGCTACTTTCTTTCTAGAAAAGAATGTCCGCGGAAGGGAATAGTCTAAGTGACTACGACTTTGTGAGAGAAAGGGTTGCTAAGAACCTTCTTCACAGTCGGTTCATTCCTTCTAAGGTCGTGTTGCAAATGGCTTCACGAAAGCCTTATCATAAGAATCTAAAAATAGTTCCGGTGTGATCTCAACTTATCCAAGTTGTGAGCGAGAGAGGTTATTATAACATGCTAGAAAATTTTGTACTTCTTTGATGTACACGGGTGGTTACTGGTTAGAGATGAAATAAAATTGTATTCTTATATAAGACCAAAGGCTTGTTGATCAAGATTGTAAGAAACGTAAACTTTGCAAGCTAGCCGAGTCTAGTGATCCCTATTGATAAACAACCACATGATCTCTATGAAGGTTGGAACACCTCAACCTAGCACCAAAGTTTATAGTGACACCCGCAACTTGGACACTGATGACTCGCGCCTTGCCGTATGACCGCTCACCACGAGAGTATACCCATTCAATACCAACCCATTCCATTGTCATCATTGCCGTGGTAACACATCCTGCCCCAGGAGAGGTCACCTTAGCGGTCGAAACTTTGCCATGCTTGCTGAAGAAGCGGCGCATCAAGGAGCTATCCATGCCGACACACCCGGAGGATGGTTTTGCACCACGAAGCTGAAGGACTCCTTGGAATGTTCTGGTCGTTTCTCCTTCCGGATAGATCTACCTCCTATTGTTGGATGATATGCCTTTGGAGCCTCCAGCCATTCTTTAATTACCTTAGGAAAAAAGCAAGGTTGGTTATGGACCATGACGGCTATGATGCCAAACACACACACATGCACGCAAGTATGCCTACATAAGTGAGTCGAAGTTCATCAAATCATCATTTATGAAGTATATGATATGATCTTCTAGTTGTTGTTGAAAATAGTAAATTTATATTTCAAAAAGGGAACAAATATATAGGACTAGCTTCTTTATTTTTTGAAAGGGAGGTTAAAAACCCCCTGCGTGATGCACAGAAAAATCTTTATTAAAGTTGGTTTAAAGGCAGCAAGACCAAGTCCAACAACAAGTAGAGCACAAAACATGAACAACTACGACAGACCCGCATTACAAGATGTGAAATTAACACCAATAACGAAGTTCTTTGGCATCCATGCCTTCAAGAAGGGATAAAATCCCTCGCACTGCTGCATCAAATATATATGACTACCTTATGATGGCAAC
>NW_021248172.1:0-2866 GCF_002162155.2 Triticum dicoccoides | reverse complement strand
AACGGTGTTTTCCGTGGAACGGACATGGAAACGAAACTTTCCGCTTCCGTGAATATGAAATTTCCGTTTTTCCTATAGGCATATGGCTGCTTTCTAGCCCAACCACCAAACAACACAGAATGACACAAATTAGTAGAATAGATCTGAGGCCCAACTTCTACTACCACACATGTACTCAGCCAACCACCAAACACACGAGATTAAGCAATACATTATATTTATACGTCAATACTCCTCCTCACGCGTGGCTACCTCGGCCCTAAACGTAGACCGGAAGTGGGCTGCAATTTAATTTCATCAGCCATATTTTGAACTCAAGACCTCTTGGCTCCAATACCATGTAGAAGTGCATGTTCTAGCCAATACAACCAAAAGATCGATCTAATAAAAAAACTAAGCAATACATTTATACATCAACAACACAAACCTCACCTCATAACTTTAATCCTGTAACTAATTTAAAAAAAATATCCTATAGCTGTCCGTAGGTTCAGCGTCTCTCCAGCCCAAATAAAAAAAAATTTACGGAATATGTCATGCGCTACATACGGCGCACCAATGTTTCAGGATCAGGATCCGTCAACAGCGTGTGTAGCGGATGCCGCGTGTCAAGCTGTAGCAACGTCTTAATATTTATGGGGAATCGTGTATCAGTGGAATATTTAGACACCGGAATAACATATCATGAATTTCAAAGCAAACAGACGACCGCGGATAGATGCATGATATATCTCATGCATGACAGAAAAATCACTCTCACACACAAACTAGTTTGCAGTATATAGTAACCACTATTCCCTCGGATCTAAAATAAGTACCGTGGTTTTAATTTAAATTTGGTCTAATACCACACCACTTATTTTGAATCCGAAGGAGTACTATATATTACTAGCGGATCCGGCGACTAACCTGAGTAAAGCATGCATAACCTGCTTCATGGAAACAGGGAACATGCAAATGTAAAGTCCGAGAATTGCATAAAATTCCTATTTCAACACGAAATTCCTCTAAACAAAATATTGAGCATATCGTGATCGATCCTCCAATAGACTGTTATAGACGAATCAATCATCATCCTCATTTTCATCGTCCTCGTAGCTGTCGTCGTCATCATCATCCTCCTCGTACAGCTCATCATCGTCAATAGGGAAAATTGTATCCATGGTGATCCAAAGCACGACGTCGTCAGTTTTGTCACCAGCAACCTTGGGCAAGATACAGAAGCACTGTGCCGGCAGCCCATCGGCCAGGGACGAGGTCTCGACATCCAGCGACGAGACCTGGTAATGGCCGGCGAAGCAAGAGAAGCACACAGAGCATCCAACCGGGGAATCCAGCGCGTTCGGCCGGACGCAGACGAGGGACACCGCGCGGCCGAGGGGCTCCACCGGCGGCCCCACCGTGAGCACGAAGAGTAGTCCGTCTCCGCAGCTGAGGACTTGAGATCCTGGACGCACTACGCGGAGGAAGAACGGCACGAAATACTCGAAACTCTTCATCGGCCACTTGTGCTGTTGTGGAGGCCGGTGAAATGGTCCTGGAGCGTGGCGGTCGGCCCTGAGAAGCCGCAGCCAGGGACAGGGCAGAAGCACGGGCCAGCGGGGCACTCCCTCTCGTGCTCCTCCTGCTGGTGGTAGTTGATCTCCTTGGCGCATCCGTGTTTGCAGGGGACAAAGACGCTGTCGACGATCCGCTCCATAGCGTCACATGTCTCGGAGACGTCGCCGGAGCACAGGGTGCACTTACTCTCCGGGAGCCCTTGGCGGCAGGAGCAGCAGACCACATGCCCCACGGAGCACTGCGGCATTTTGATAAAAACATTATTTCTGATCCTATGTTGTACAGGTGTCATGTATGTGTGCATATATATAGTTATAGATCTAAATCTTATCTCTGCTTTTACCTGGTAAATGGGAAAACGGAGGGGTTTGGAGCAGACGGGGCAGTCCAGGACATCCATGGCCATGGTGACATTCTGCTTCTGCCTCCTCCTTGCGCCGGCGCCGGCGCCGACGTCGCCCTCTTCTCCTTTCCTCTTGCTGCGGCCGTTGCAGCTCGTGATCTCATCCTTGCCCATGTTAGGGTCGATCTTCATCACTCACCTGCCACCAGTACGTGAGATCGATGCGTTGCTGAGTTTATATGGACTTCTTCGGCGGAGCCGCGGAGGAGTTTGTTTTGGCGATTGGCGACGAAGAAGGGAAAATATCGGGAGGCGCCGCATGCTAATTGATTCTTGTTGCAAATATATACGGAAATATACTAGATCTGTTCGTATATTTGATCCAGACCAACCAGTATGTCTCCATTGATTTGGCACGCAACAGTCATCTCCATTCTCCACATTTGTTTGTTGTGCCTACGTACCCTCCATTTAATTCAACCGTACGCCATGAGCTTTTTTTTTACGAAACCTTGACACAGTGAAAGGTGCTCCTGCTGTCCTCCATATTTCATCCGTACAGATAAGAAAAACAAACAAAAATTCAAAATGGTGCTATTTCTACGGAAAACTAAACCGAAGACCACAGCCAAAACATGAAAAAAAAAGCAAAAACTTTAAAAAGGAATAAAAATGGTGTCGACAACACACCCCATGCCGCAGGATGCCGAGGTGAGCAGGGATGAAATATCAACTCAAATATGCCCAATGTTCAGGCACTGAATGAAGTAAGCCAACAAGTGCGATTCAGCTCATCCTCTATATCCTTCAACAGATAGAGCATCAGGAACGAAGATAGAAATCGTACTGACACATGAGAGTACCAGGTTGAAGTTGAACACACACACTACTGCAGGAATGCCTAGCAGTGGCGGGCGGGAAAATGCCCAACAATGGCATGCAAGGTTCTTAGGGGTGCCCGTC
>NW_021248171.1:0-1099 GCF_002162155.2 Triticum dicoccoides | reverse complement strand
TGGCATGCGCAAGGGGAACAAGAACGGAGTTACAAGTGATGATTTCAGGACTTTGAAGCCACCATAATGGGTGCATGAAGCCTTGGACGAAATATACAAGATGCCACTTCATAAATTTCGTCCCGAGGCTATTTTAGGTGCTGCGTCACCTTATTATTGGGCCAGGCCCATGTAATTTCGAAATACATAAGTATAGGCTATTTTTAGAGTCCGTATGTGTGGGGAAACAAGAGATAGGGTTGATTTCGGGCCCCTCCACCAAGGGCCACGAAATTCCCCCCTCTTCCTCCATATATACAGCCCTTAGGGCATCGTTTAGACTTTGGGTTTTGTTTAGATTAAAAGTTCGCCATAGCTGCAACTTCGCGTACTTCGTTTGTGTTCAACGACCAGACAAAGGCGTCACAGAACCCCACCTTGATCAATAAAGCTTTCATCTTATATTCGCAATATCCAGATTGCAATCTTAGTTTCTTGCTTGTTCTTCGCTTGCTCGCAGGAAACAGACCCTCGTGGTCAGGTTGATCGTGCTCCGGCGTGGTCAATAACCTCTCGGAGTTGGTTTAGCGATTGCTAAGGCGCGACGTCCTCGCGCGTTCGTAGTCGGATCGTCAAAGTCGACTTCCACCAAAGCGAAATCCACCATCTCATCGAAAGACGGGACACCTTTGCCTCTATCAAGTGGTATCAGATTTCCAGGTTGCTCGGTGAGATTTTACAGTTTTTCGTAGTTTAGATCGAGTCTGTTCTTCATACCTATAGTCCACGAAAAAGCCACAAAAAAAATTAGGGTTAGTTCATCATATCCGAACCAATCTGAGCCTTGCATAATCTTTTTAGGGTTTTGCTTTGTTGAATTTGCGGTTGCATCGTCGTGTCTAGTTGTTGGTCTTAGAGTCTAGTCTTTTAGAGTTTCGAGTTCTGGTCATAAGTTGTCACGCCGCCGCCGCACCATCATCATCGCCCCTGCCATCTACCACCACCGCACCGAATCCGTATCCATATACCACCACCAATCCGTGTCCATATACCACCACCGATCCATATCCATATACTACCACCGCTACCACCACCGCTGCCATATACCACCACCATATAT
>NW_021248170.1:0-954 GCF_002162155.2 Triticum dicoccoides | reverse complement strand
TGGCAATATGACAAAAGTAATGTATGTCATGATGATGATAAACGGAACGGTGGAAAGTTGCATGGCAATATATCTTGGAATGGCAATGGAAATGCCATAATAGGTAGGTATGGCGGCTGTTTTGAGGAAGATATAAGGATGTTTATGTGTGATAGAGCGTATCGTATAACGGGGTTTGGATGCACCGGCGAAGTTTGCACCAACTCTCAAGGTGAGAAAGGGCAATGCACGGTACCGAAGAGGCTAGCAATGGTGGAAAGGTAAAAGTGTGTATAATCCATGGGCTCAACATTAGTCAAAAGAACTCATATACTTATTGCAAAAATTTAGAAGTTATCAAAAATCAAGTACTACACGCATGCTCCTAGGGGGATAGATTGGTAGGAAAATACCATCGCTCGTCCCTGACCGCCACTCATAAGGATGCACAAGCCAGGTACACTTCATGTTTCAAATTTGTTACACAACTTTAACCATACGTGCATGCTACGGGACTTGCTAACTTCGACACAAGCATTCTTTGAATTCATAATCACCCAACTAGCATGACTTTAATATCACTACCTCCATATCTCCAAACAATTATCAAGTATCAAATTGATCATAGCATCCAATTCACTTCCTATGATAGTTTTTAATATACCCAACTTGGATGCTCACCATTCTAGGACCAATTTTATAACCATAGCAAATACCATGCTGTTATAAAAGACTCTCAAAAAGATATAAGTGAAGCATGAGATACTAGCCATTTCTTCAAAATTAAGGCACCACCGTGCTCTAAAATATATAAGTGAAGCACTAGAGCCACTAGTAGAAAAAGAGGCTTCCGTCCAGCCCCATTAGTCGCGAAACTGTAGGAACCGCGACTAATGAAGTCTTTAGTCGCGGTTCGGCAGATGAACCGCGACCAAATGCCTGGGCCCAGGGCGCTCGCGGGCTTTAGTCGCGGTT
>NW_021248169.1:0-695 GCF_002162155.2 Triticum dicoccoides | reverse complement strand
TTTCCTCGACGATTTTCTTGAGGAAAGGTTGTATGTGATACAACCGGAAGGTTTTGTCAATCCTGAAAGATGCTAATAAGTATGCAAAGCTCCAGCAATCCTTCTAAGGACTGGAGTAAGCATCTCGGAGTTGGAATGTATTCTTTGATGAGATGATCAAAGATTTTGGGTGTATACAATGTTTATGAGAAACTTGTATGTCCAAGGAAGTGAGTGGGAGCACTATAGAATTTCTGATGAGTATATGTTGTTGACATATTATGGATCAGAAATGATGTAGAATTTCTGGAAAGCATATAGGGTTATTTGAAAAGTGTTTTTCAATGGAAAGCCTGGATTAAGCTACTTGAACGTTGAGCATCAAGATCTATAAGGATAGATCAAAACGCTTAATGGTACTTTCAAATGAGCACATACCTTGACATGATCTTGAAGGTGTTCAAGATGGATCAGCCAAAGAAGGAGTTCTTGCCTGAGTTGTAAGGTATGAAGTTAAGACTTAAAGCTCGACCACGGCAGAAGAAAGAGGAAGGATGAAGGTCGTCCCCTATGCTTTTGTCATAGGCACTCTATAGTATGCTATGCTGTGTGCCGCACCTGAAGTGTGCCTTGCCATGAGTCAGTCAAGGGGTACAAGAGTGATCCAAGAATGGATCACAGGACAGCGGTCAAAGTTATCCTTAGTAACTAGTGGA
>NW_021248168.1:0-812 GCF_002162155.2 Triticum dicoccoides | reverse complement strand
CGCGAGGTTACCGTGACGCAAGCCATGACGATCGAGACCAGGCGGGCGCAAAGGGGGCAAGCACAGGCGTGGAGTACTGAGGCATCAAGCAAGGGTTGCCTTTTCAGTGCAACGAGACCAAGACCAGTAGAGCGGCAGGACGGAGGTCACCGTGGAGCCCAGGACGGCGTCATCGCCAGTGCCTTTGGCAGCCGAAGACCAACTTTAGTCAGGATAACCTGTACTAGATGTTCCCCTTCAAAATGGCCGTTGTTGGCACCCTTCCCGCTCAATATTTGGGAAGAGGACCAGGGCCTCTATAAATAGGACTAGCCACCACACAGTAGGGGGCATCTGATCGAGTGCTCATTAGACCAAGGGGCGATCGAACTCACCCAAGCAGTTCATCGCACCAGCCCAAGAACACCTCTCGCGAGGCTTTTCTTCCTTTGTACTATTCATCACCAGCCCCTGAGGCAATCCACCACACCACACACTGGAGTAGGGTATTACACCACAACGGTGGCCCGAACCAGTATAAATCTTGTGTCCCTCGTGTTGTTCATCGTTCTAGCTTAGATTCTCACGAGGCGATTGGACGTGAATCGGTCGGGGAAAGATCTTCGTGCGCATCCCAGATTTCGAACCTTAAGGGTCTGCCGAAACCCAACATCTGACATTTTGTGCACCAGGTAGGGGTGCGCCGGAATCTCCCTTCTTCCGTCCTACATTCCGCCGCTTCACCGCCTCCATGTCCGGCGACCCGACGGCCAACTCCGACTGCTGGGCGGCATGGCCCGCCCATGCCAAGCCACCTGCCCAAGGTGACCTCA
>NW_021248167.1:0-1446 GCF_002162155.2 Triticum dicoccoides | reverse complement strand
GAGTGAATCCAGGCTGTAGCACTGGGCTAGCAGGACTCCGGTGAACCGGGCTGTAGCGGGCTAACAGGACTCCGGTATTCATCGCGTGACATTTCCCCGAAGGGACAGACACAGGAACGAAGAAGGACACATGCCGGCCAGCCTAAGTGTTCCGGAGCAGTAGCAAGCTACCATGGCTCAGTGGAGACACTAGGAGACATTTCCCGGTAAGAGAGGCTACTAAGGATAAACAACTAGATAGTCAGATCCCACACATACCAAGCATTACAATAACATACACACAATATGCTCGATATGTGCAAATACAACATGGCATCACAAAATGACTCTACGACTCAAGTAGTTTATTCAATAGGCTCCGAGGAGCGAGATATTACAAACATGGGTCTCATAACCCAACACTCAGAGCATACAAATCAAAGCACAAGCGGAAGCTATCATGTCTGAGTACAGACATCTATAAATGAAAAAGGCTGAAAAGCCTGACTATCTATCAGATCCTGCCGAGGGCACAAGATCGTAGCTGAGGTATCAAGCTAAACGTCGAAGTCCAAGCGGAACTACTAGTGAGACTGAAGTCTCTCTGCAAAAACATAAAATAGGCAAACGTGAGTACAAATGTACCCAGCAAGACTTACATCAGATCTATCTACACATGCATCATCATCAACAAAGGGGATGGTGGAGTTTGACTGTAGCAAGCCAGCTTTGACTCGGTGGCTATCCTGAACTACGACTGCAAGTAACTCTTTTGAGGTGGCGCACATGAGTCCACATATTCACCATATCAATACACCACTATGGATCCGCTCCCGTCTCCCTACGAGAACGCCATCCATAGCACTCACGCTTATCTTGCGTATTTTAGGGTATCCACTTTCACTTGTCTATGAACTATGCAATGGGGTCCAAGTTTCCATATCCGAGGAATCCGGCTATTCGAATAGATGATGTTAACCCTGCGGGGTGTACTTCTTCACACACGCCCCCGCCACTTACCGCCCTGTACACGTCATGTACCTCGGCAACCTTCAAGCGGAAGCCGGGCGAGGGAGTCGGCCACGACCTGACTAACCGAACAAGTCTCTAGTCCAGGTTTATCGCCTATTCGGGTTCCATCCGCAAGGAGATCCGGCCGGGGTGTCGCTTACGGCCCCAAACGATGTGTGCAGGGTTCCCAAGCCCACCAACCGGGTGCCACTTGGTACACCGGGCCACTGTGCCTAGTCTGTCCCAAGCCCACCTGTACCGGGTGCCACTTGGTAGACTACTAACACTACCTACAAACACCAGAAACTAGTTGCAACTCCTGGACAGAGATCATGTTGATTAATAAGTTGAGAGGGGTCGAGTTACCGGAACCCAATGTGTGGTAGTAACTGGTCATGGATCACAAACACAGAACTCAGTTCCTGAGGACGGCTGCAATGAGACAACCCACCATGT
>NW_021248166.1:0-1003 GCF_002162155.2 Triticum dicoccoides | reverse complement strand
TGTAGTGTGCTTGAGACCAAGAATATCCGTCCCTGCATATTATTGAGTCCCTTCCAAGCGTGCCTTTTCCAGTCAGTCTCCCCTCATACCGCGATTTAGGGAGACCTATCTTCTTAAGGCCAGGAATGAAGTCAACACAAAACCCGATGACATCCTCTGTTTGATGGCCCATGGAGATGCTTCCTTCTGGCCTAGTGCGGTTACGAACATATTTCTTTAGGACTCCCATGAACCTCTCAAAGGGTTACATATTGTGTAGAAATACGGGCCCCAGAATGACAATCTCGTCGACTAGATGAACTAGGACGTGCGTCATGATATTGAAGAAGGATGGTGGGAACACCAACTTGAAACTGACAAGACATTGCGCCACATTACTCCTTAGCGTTGGTACGATTTCTGGATCGATCACCTTCTGAGATATTGCATTGAGGAATGCACATAGCTTCACAATGGCTAATCGGACGTTTTCCGATAGAAGCCCCCTCAATGCAACCGGAAGCAGTTGCGTCATAATCACGTGGCAGTCATGAGACTTTAGGTTCTGGAACTTTTTCTCTAGCATATTTATTATTCCCTTTATATTCGACGAGAAGCCAGTCGGGACCTTCATACTGAGCAGGCATTGAAAGAATATTTCTTTCTCTTCTTTCGTAAGAGCGTAGCTGGCAGGACCTTCATACTGCTTCGGAGGCATGCCCTCTTTTTCGTGCAAGCGTTGCAGGTCCTCTCGTGCCTCAGGTGTATCTTTTGTCTTCCCATACACGCCCAAGAAGCCTAGCAGGTTCATGCAAAGGTTCTTCGTCACGTGCATCACATCGATCGAAGAGCGGAACTCTAGGTCTTTCCAGTAGGGTAGGTCCAAAAATATAGATTTCTTCTTCCACATGGGTGCGTGATTCTCAGCGTCATTCGGAACAGCTAGTCCGCCGGGACCCTTTCCAAAGATTACGTGTAAATCATTGACCATAGCAAGTACGTGATCACCGGTACGCATGTCGGG
>NW_021248165.1:0-1036 GCF_002162155.2 Triticum dicoccoides | reverse complement strand
AGCATTTGTCCTTTTTGGATGTGTATTCCGGGTACCATCAGATCTGACTGTATGGACCCGATGAAATAAAAACAGCCTTCGTCACCCCATTCGGGTGCTTTTGCTATGTCACCATGCCCTTTGGTCTTAAGAATGTTGGTGCCACATTCATGCGCATGATTCAGAAGTGCTTGCTCACTCAAATCAGTCGGAATGTGGAAGCATACATGGATGATATCATGGTCAAGTCACGCAGAGGTTCCGACCTGCTGACTGACCTCACCGAAACATTTACCAGCTTAAGAAGATATGACATCAAGCTCAATCTGGCAAAATGCACATTCGGAGTCCCAGGCGGAAAGTTACTTGGTTTTCTCATTTTCGAACAAGGAATCGACACAAACACAGAGAAGATTGGAGCAATTCTCTGAATGAAACGTCTTGTGCGTGTGCATGATGTTCAGAAGCTTACTGGTTCTTTGGCTGCACTGAGTCGATTCATCTCGCGTCTTGGTGAAAAGGTTTTGCCTCTTTACCGACTGATGAAGAAATCTGACAAGTTCGAGTGGACTCCTGAAGCCGAAGCAGCGTTTGTAGAGCTCAAAGCCCTGCTTTCCACCCAGATGGTGCTTCCTGCTCCGGTCAGCAAAGAGCCTCTACTGTTGTATATTGCATCCATAGGACAAATTGTTAGGACAGTACTCATAGTTGAGTGGGAGGAAGAAGGCAAAGCGTATAAAGTTCAGCGCCTAGTGTACTATACCTCTGAAGTCTTGACCCCGTCCAAGCAAAGGTATACGCATTATCAGAAGCTTGTCTACGGGATTTATCTGACCACTAAGAAAGTTGCACTTTACTTCGCAGACCACTCGATTTCAGTCGTCAGCGATGCTCCGTTATCAAAAATCCTAAACAATCGAGATGCAACCGGTCGAGTGCCCAAGTGGACGATTGAATTCCTCCCTTTAGATATCAAGTTCGAGGCAAAAAAGGCGATCAAGTCTCAAGCAATAGCAGATTTTCTGGTCGAGTGAATCAAACAGCAGCAACCGACTCA
>NW_021248164.1:0-943 GCF_002162155.2 Triticum dicoccoides | reverse complement strand
AGGTCACCCATCCTAGTACTACTCTCGCCCAAGCACGCTTAACTTCGGAGTTCTGATGGGATCCGGTGCTTTAGTGCTGGTATGATCGCATCCGACATGTTACCCCGGTCTTCGTCCCTTATCCTTGCCCCTCCCAGCTCCACTACAAAGACGATTGTACATTGCTTTGGCCACTCCCTCTCAACTACGGAGACGAGTTTAACGCGGTTTCCACCCCTCCCTCTCAACCGCACCAGTGCACGCTTGCCGCGCCACAACGCCGACGCTGGACCCGTGAATCGTGAGCACCCAGCTATGACTTACGCACTCGTGCAAAATAATAAAACACGGTAAATATATTACTTACACGTGCGTTTTGTTTTGCAAGCGGCGCGAAAAAAATTAAAAAGGGAATGCAACACGAGGACTTCCCAGGAGGTCACCCATCCTAGTACTACTCTCGCCCAAGCACGCTTAACTTCGGAGTTCTGATGGGATCCGGTGCTTTAGTGCTGGTATGATCGAATCCGACATGTTACCCCGGTCTTCGTCCCTTATCCTTGCCCCTCCCAGCTCCACTACAAAGACGATTGTACATTGCTTTGGCCGCTCCCTCTCAACTACGGAGACGAGTTTAACGCGGTTTCCACCCCTCCCTCTCAACCGCACCAGTGCACGCTTGCCGCGCCACAACGCCGACGCTGGACCCGTGAATCGTGAGCACCCAGCTATGACTTACCGCACTCGTGCAAAATAATAAAACACGGTAAATATATTACTTACACGTGCGTTTTGTTTTGCAAGCGGCGCGAAAAAAATTAAAAAGGGAATGCAACACGAGGACTTCCCAGGAGGTCACCCATCCTAGTACTACTCTCGCCCAAGCATGCTTAACTTCGGAGTTCTGATGGGATCCGGTGCTTTAGTGCTGGTATGATCGCATCCGACATGTTACCCCGGTCTT
>NW_021248163.1:0-791 GCF_002162155.2 Triticum dicoccoides | reverse complement strand
TATATAAAACTAAAATTTTAATGTTTCAACTTAGAATATTTGTAAATCCTCACAAGATATGTGTCTAAGTTACTAAAAAAAACCAAATTCAATTCTGAAATACACATGGAGGAACAATAATCCAGCATGAATAGTGTCACAAAAATACAACAACGAAAATGACACTATTCACATTTAGATTTGTCTTCTTTGTCTCCCTATGTGTATTTTAGTTTCTTTGCATGTCTTATAACATACACAATTCCTCTTGAACATTTAAGAAATTTTATTTCTGTTTTGTGCACTGGTATCCTCGAATTAACGTGATGACTTGAAGGATGCTTTCACTTAGTTAATTTAGATAAGATTAGATGCAGAATTACCAAGGAAAACCATGTTGTCCTATGTTCATTCATTCATCAGTATGTGGGATGTGAGCCGATCTTCTACTGTAGTACTGTTTCATATAGTTGAGGTGAGCCTATCTTGTACAAGACTGGAAAGTGTACTACTAATGCTATTTCAGTAGATGTATTCATCATTTATTTATTAAGAACATTTTTTTGTTGACCAATAGTAACCCTTGATCTCGTAGCAGTTACACTTAATGTGTGCATTAAACTAGTCAAAGCGACTACCTATGGTATCGATCAACCAAAGACATTTCCATGGTTAAATCTTTGTCAAACAAGTAATTATGCACTTCAGCCCAGTAGTCCATACACCCACCGAGTAATTGTGGGATTTGACATGATTAGAAGTTGCAACCGCGCGCAATCCAACACTAAAATATAATTTTCCTTCCATCCATT
>NW_021248162.1:0-641 GCF_002162155.2 Triticum dicoccoides | reverse complement strand
CTGAAAACCCCTCATACCACGGAATAGCGCCCTTGCCTCGTGTTCTTCCCGGGTGTTCAGGATTTCCCAAGGCACGCGTAAGCTCGTCGTTCTCTCTGTTGGGCTGGAACACCCCCGATCGTGCCTCTTCTATTGCAACAAGTATTGCATCGTCGGCTCCCTTCAGACTTGCCTTCGTCGAAACATTGCCTGTCTTCGGGTCCAACTCCCCCCCATGCGCATAGAACCAAGTCCTGCACCTGGGGGGGCAGCTCTTAGTAACCGGAGTGACACCTGCATCCTCCATCTCTCTCTCAGACTTATCCCACTTAGGCATTGCCACCGCATAGCCACCTGGCCCCAGCTTATGGAACTCATCCTTTTTTTCGGCAGTCTTCTTGTTTATTCTCGACCGTTCCTTAGCTAATTCCGAATCCTTGAATTTCACGAAATCGTCCCAATGAGCACGTTGGTTCTCTAGTGTTCCCTCGAATACTGGAGTCTTCCTTCCTCCCTTGACGTACTTGTCCCATTCACGATTCTTGTGGTTCTTGAATGCAACCGCCATCTTCCTAAGAGCAGCGTCCTTGACTTTCTGCACATCTGCTTCTGTGAAATGATCTGGTAGGGTGAAATGTTCCATGAGAGTATCCCAAAGCAGA
>NW_021248161.1:0-1025 GCF_002162155.2 Triticum dicoccoides | reverse complement strand
AATAGCCGTATCCCTGATGAAAGCATTAAATGCCTCGGCCAGCACCCAGGAGAAATTGGAAGAACTCTTATCAGAAGGATACCGAAGCAGATTAAAATCACCCCCAATCAAGAGAGGTAATTGGCAGGCATCAATTTTAGTAAAAATCTCATCCAAGAAAATTTGTGACAAGGAGTGATCAGCCGGACCATAGACTACCATAAGTTCGAGGAGGGTGTTGTTGGAACGAAGGGAAACTACCATACTAGCCCAGTATACACCATGATCAAAAGCCACAAAATCAAAGGTATCATTATTGGTACCCAGAAGAAAGCCGCCGGACTGACCAACGGAGGCCATAGAATTCCACCTAAATCTATCAATCCCAGCAATGGCCGAAAGTTCAGAAGGAGAAAAGGAAGGTTTAAGAGTCTCAACAAGCCCAATAAAATCAATTCTTTCAGCGCGCATTAAGTCCTTCAATTGGTCTCTGCACCCCCTAGCGCAGAACCCTCTAATGTTCCAAAATAATGCCTTCATCTCAGGGAAAGGTTTTTAATTCTCAAGCTCGACCTGCACGGAGCCTTGCAGGTTTTAGCACGTTTCCCGGCCCCGCGTTTCTGCACCGGAGGCAGCTGCCCCCTAGCAGCCTTGTCCGGTTCCCCTCCGGCCACAACCAGAGGGGCAGCCATCCCAGCACCGGCCTCCTTGGCCTTGGCGATATCAGCCTGAGCACGTTCATTAGCACGTATCAACTGCAACAGAGAGGAGGGGGAACCCACGCTAGCGTCTAAACATATCCCCACATCAGCTAATATCGAAATAAGATGCTCATCGGAATGGGAGGGTAAAACTAGCCTAACAGGAGACTGAGCCAAAGAGGGAGAAGGAGATGGGGGTGAACCCGAACCTGAGGGAGGGAGATCACGCGCCGCCGCACACCGAGCCACCCGATCCACCACGCGCTCGCCACTGTTGGAGACGCGCCCACTCTTGCGAGCGGTCGAGGCAGGAGAGCGCACAGGGACCGGAGGAGCCCGACCAGG
>NW_021248160.1:0-2521 GCF_002162155.2 Triticum dicoccoides | reverse complement strand
GGACTTAATGTTTGTCTCTGTATCTTCTGCTGACAAGGACGCAGAGAAGACATTTGACAGTTTCAAGAGAATGCATATGATTTGAAGAGATAGAGTTTGAGATAGAAAGCATAGAGAGGTTAGGGTCTGATCACATTCACTTAGTTCAAAAGATTCAACAAGAAGACATAACTATAAGTGAATGCTGTAGAGGACAGAACACTAGTATATATGTATATAATCAACATAGTGAAGATAATCATGAAGACATGTTGAGATTGAAGCCAAACCAAATGTGAAGACATAGCAAATGTAACGCCATGAGTGAAACACTTCAAACAGAACATTTGGTGGTGGCGTTACCCACCGTATAGGAAGTGTTAGACCCAGACACGGCGCACAACTATCGTGGCACTCCGAGGTCAAATTCCTCATTAATGTATTCACACTTAGAATGCATGTCTTCTTTGATTGAAGATATACTTTGCTTCATGTGTTGCACATCTAAGTCATTAATATGCATAAGTGTTAGGATGTGTGCCTGATCACAGGACATTTGAGGATTCCAAGATATTTAGCTCACACCGTAACTTGCAAAATCTCTTCTCATCCAAGGGCTTGGTGAAGATATCTGCCAATTGCTCTTCAGTGTTGACATGTATGATATCAATATCTTCCTTCACAACATGATCTCTGAGAAAGTGATGACGAATCTCAATGTGCTTTGTCTTCGAGTGCTGAACTGGGTTGTTGGCAATCTTGATGGCGCTTTCATTGTCGCAGTAGAGTGGCACTTGCTTCAGATGAATGCCATAGTCTTTGAGTGTTTGCTTCATCCACAGAAGCTGAGCGCAGCAAGATCCAGCAGCAATGTATTCAGATTCAGCAGTGGAGAGAGATACACAGTTCTGCTTCTTTGAAGACCAACATACAAGTGATCGTCCTAGAAAATGACATGTGCCTGATGTAGACTTGCGATCAACCTTGTCACCAGCATAATCAGCATCCGAGAATCCAACTAGATCAAACTCTGAGCCCTTTGGATACCATAATCCTAGAGTTGGGGTGTAAGCCAAATATCAAAGAATTCGCTTCACAGCTAAGTGATGCGATTCCTTTGGTGCCGCTTGGAATCGAGCACACATGCAAACACTAAGCATAATATCAGGCCTAGATGCACATAGATAAAGTAAAGAACCAATCATGGAGCGGTATACCTTTTGATCGAACTCTTTACCATTGTCGTCGGGACCCAGATGATGTTTGGCTGGCATTGGTGTTGTGAAGCCTTTGCAGTCTTGCATACTGAACTTCTTCAGGCAGTCTTTGAGATACTTCTCTTGAGATATAAAGATGTCGTTGCATTGCTGTCATATTTGAAGACCAAGGAAGAACTTCAGATCTCCCATCATGGACATCTAGTATTGCTCTTGCATCATATATCCAAACTCTTCACTATATTTATGATTGGTGCAGCCAAAGATAATGTCATCCACATATATTTGGCACACAAACAGTTCACCATCATATGTCTTCGTGAAGAGAGTGGGGTCGAGAGAACCAGGTGTGAAGCCTTTGCTCTTTAGGAAGTATTTGAGTGTGTCATACCAAGCCCGAGGGGCTTGTTTGAGGCCATACAGTGCCTTGTTGAGCTTGTATACCATGTCAGGATGCTTTGGATCTTCAAAGCCAGGCGGTTGTGCAACATACACTTTTTCTTCAATCTTGCCATTGAGAAATGCGCTCTTCACATCCATTTGATATAGAAGTATGTTATGATGATTTGCATAGGCCAGCAGTATGCGTATGGCTTCAAGTCGAGCCACAGGAGCAAATGTTTCATCGAAGTCAATCCCTTCAACTTGAGTATATCCTTGAGCAACGAGACGAGCTTTGTTTCTGACAACTTGACCATGCTCATCTTGCTTGTTGCGGTATATCCATTTGGTGCCTATTATATTGTGCTTCCGAGGATCAGGACGCTTAACCAGTTCCCATACATTATTCAGCTCAAACTGATGAAGCTCTTCTTGCATAGCTTGAATCCATTCAGGTTCCATGAAGGCTTCTTCAACTTTCTTGAGTTCTATTATTGAGACGAATGCGAAGTGCCCACAGAAATTTGCTAGCTGTGTTGCCCTTGAATGAGTGAGCGGACCGGGTGCATTGATGCTATCAATTATTCTCTCAATCTGCACTTCATTTGCAACACGAGGATGTACAGGGCGAAGATTTTGCTCTTGCTGATCATTGTCATTGTTAGAGGGATTGTCTTCAGGCTGAGCATTGTCTTCAGGTTGATCAGGTGCGGAGATGATAAGTTCCTCTTCAGGTTGAGCTTCAGAGGGTATGATTTCTCCAGTTCCCATAAGTTTGATTGATTCACTGGATGGAACTTCATCTAGCACATTTGGCAGGTGCTCTCTTTGTGAACCGTTAGTCTCATCGAACCGCACATCCACTGTTTCAACCACTTTATAATGAAAGAGATTGAAGACTTTGTAGGAGTGTGAATCCTTTCCATATCCAAGCATAAAACCCT
>NW_021248159.1:0-747 GCF_002162155.2 Triticum dicoccoides | reverse complement strand
AAATTATTCGCTTGCATGGTGTGCCAAATACTATTGTTTCAGATCGTGATACTAAATTTCTTAGCCACTTTTGGAGATGTTTATGGGCTAAGTTGGGGACTAAACTGCTTTTTAGTACTACTTGTCACCCCCAAACTGATGGACAAACTGAAGTAGTCAATAGAACGTTGTCTACTATGCTTAGGGCTGTTTTGAAGAATAATAAGAAAATGTGGGAGGAATGCTTGCCTCATATTGAATTTGCTTATAATCGTTCATTGCATTCTACTACTAAGATGTGCCCTTTTGAAGTTGTGTATGGTTTCCTACCTCGTGCACCTATTGATTTGTTGCCTCTTCCATCTTCGGAGAAGGTTAATTTTGATGCTAAACAACGTGCTGAATTGATTTTAAAAATGCATGAGTTAACTAAGGAAAACATTGAGCGTATGAATGCCAAATATAAACTTGCTGGAAATAAGGGCAGAAAACATGTTGTGTTTGCACCTGGAGATCTTGTTTGGTTACATTTGCGTAAGGATAGATTTCCTGATTTGCGCAAATCAAAGCTAATGCCACGTGCTGATGGTACCTTTAAGGTGTTAGAGAAAATAAATGATAATGCATATAAACTTGAGTTGCGTGCAGATTTTGGGGTTAGTCCCACTTTTAACATTGCAGATTTGAAGCATTATGTGGGTGAGGAAGATGAACTTCCGTCGAGGACGACTTCATTTCAAGAAGGGGAGGATGATGAGGACATCAATA
>NW_021248158.1:0-3466 GCF_002162155.2 Triticum dicoccoides | reverse complement strand
TGTCAACTACATGATCATGCAAGAGCAATATGACAATGATGATGCCTGTCATAACAAACGGAACGGTGGAAAGTTGCATGGCAATATATCTCGGAATGGCCATGGAAATGACATAATAGGTAGGTATGGTGGCTGTTTTGAGGAAGGTATATGGTGGGTGTATGGTACCGGCGAAAGTTGCGTGGCACAAGAGAGGCTAGCAATAGTGGAAGGGTGAGAGTGCGTATAATCCATGGACTCAACATTAGTCATAAAGAACTCATATACTTATTGCAAAAATCTACAGGTCGTTGAAAACAAAGTACTACGCGCATGCTCCTAGGGGGATAGATTGGTAGGAAAAGACCATCGCTCGTCCCCGACCGCCACTCATAAGGAAGACAATCAATAAATAAAATTGTGCTCCAACTTCATCACAAAGCGGTTCACCATACGTGCATGCTACGGGAATCACAAACTTCAACACAAGTATTCTTTAAATTCATAATCACCCAACTAGCATGACTCTAATATCACCATCCTCACATCTCAAAACAATTATCAAGCATCAAATTGATCATAGCATCCAATTCACTTTCTATGATAGTTTTTATTATACCCAACTTGGATGCTCATCATTCTAGGGCCAATTTTATAACCATAGCAAATACCATGCTGTTCTAAAATACTCTCAAAATAATATAAGTGAAGCATGAGAGATCAATACTTTCTACAAAATAAAACCACCGCCGTGCTCTAAAAGATATAAGTGAAGCACTAGAGCAGAATTGCCTAGCTCAAAAGATATAAGTGAAGCACATAGAGTATTCTAATAATTCTACAACTATGTGAAGACTCTCTAACATTTAAGAATTTCATATCTTGGTATTTTATTCAAACAGCAAGCAAAACAAAATAAAACAAAATGACGCTCCAAGCAAAACACATATCATGTGGTGAATAAAAATATAGCTCCAAGTAAGGTTGCCGATGAACGAAGACGAAAGAGGGGATGCCTTCTGGGGCATCCCCAAGCTTAGGCTCTTGGTTGTCCTTGAATATTACCTTGGGGTGCCTTGGGCATCCCCAAGCTTGGGCTCTTGTCACTCCTTATTCCATAGTCCATCGAATCCTTACCCAAAACTTGAAAACTTCACAACACAAAACTCAACAGAAAACTCGTAAGCTCCGTTAGTATAAGAAAATAAACCACCACTTAGGTACTGTTGTGAACTCATTTCAAATTCATATCGGTGTAATATCTACTGTATTCCAACTTCTCTATGGTTCATACCCTCCGATACTACTCATAGATTGATCAAAATAGGCAAACAACACATAGAAAACAGAATCTGTCGAAAACAGAACAGTCTGTAGTAATCTGTATCATTAGAATACTTATGTAACTACCAAAATCCTACAAAATTAGGAAGTCCTAAGAAATTTGTCTATCAATCCATAGCAAAAAGAATCAGATCATAATAACATTTCTGTAAATTATCAAAACTAATTTACTGGTCGCAGAAGTTTCTGATTTTCAGCAGGATCAACACAACTATCACCGCAAGCTATCCTAAAGGTCTTACTTGGCACTTTATTGAAACGTAAGCTATAAAACATGATCTACAGTAGCATAATCATGTGGACACACAAAAACAGTAAGGGTAAATATTGGGTTGTCTCCCAACAAACGCTTTTCTTTAATGCATTTCTAGCTAGGCATGATGATGACAATGATGCTCACATAAAAGATAAGAATTGAAACATAATGGGAGCATGATGAAGCATATGACTAGCACATTTATGGCTAACCCACTTCCTATGCATAGGGATTTTGTGAGCAAACAACTTATGTGAACAGTAATCAACTAGCATAGGAAGGTAAAACACGCATAGCTTCAAGATTTTCAACACATAGAGAGGAAACTTGATATTATTGCAATTCCTACAAGCATATGTTCCTCCCTCATAATAATTTTTATTAGCATCATGAATGAATTCAACAATATAACCAGCACCTAAAGCATTCTTTTCATGATCTACTTGCATAGAAAATTTACTACTCTCCACATAAGCAAAATTCTTCTCATTCGGACTAGTGGTGGGAGCAAACTCAACAAAATAACTATCATGTGAAGCATAACCCAATTGAAAACTAAAATCATGATGACAAGTTTCATGGTTATCATTATTCTTAATAGTATACAAGTCATCACAATAATCATCATAGATAGCAACTTTGTTCTCATAATCAATTGGAACCTCTTCCGAAATAGTGGATTCATCACTAAATAAAGTCATGACCTCTCCAAATCCACTTTCATCAATATAATAATCATAAATAGGAGGCATGCTTTCATCATAATAAATATTCTCATCAAAACTTGGGGGACTAAACATATCATCTTCATCAAACATAGCATCCCCAAGCTTGTGGCTTTGCATATCATTAGCATCATGGGTATTCAAAGAATTCATACTAACAACATTGCAATCATTCTCATCATACAAAGATCTAGTACCAAACCTTTTAATGCATTCTTCTTCTAGCAATTGAGCACAATTTTTCTTTCATCATTCTCACGAAAGATATTAAAAAGATGAAGCGTATGAGACAAACTCAATTCCATTTTTTTGTAATTTTCTTTTATAGACTAAACTAGTAATAAAATAAGAAACAAAAAGATTCGATTGCAAGATCTAAAGATATACCTTCAAGCACTCACCTCCCTGGCAACGGCGCCAGAAAAGAGCTTGATATCTACTACACAACCTTCTTCTTGTAGACATTGTTGGGCCTCCAAGTGCAGAGGTTTGTAGGACAGTAGCAAATTTCCCTCAAGTGGATGACCTAAGGTTTATCAATCCGTGGGAGGCGTAGGATGAATATGGTCTCTCTCAAGCAATCCTGCAACCAAATAACAAAGAGTCTCTTGTGTCCCCAACACACCCAATACAATGGTAAATTATATAGGTACACTAGTTCGGCGAAGAGATGGTGATACAAGTGCAATATGGATGGTAGATATAGGTTTTTGTAATCTGAAAATATAAAAATATAAAAAAAGCAAGGTAACTAATGATAAAAGTGAGCATAAACGGTATTGCAATGCTAGGAAACAAGGCCTAGGGTTCATACTTTCACTAGTGCAAGTTCTCTCAACAATAATAACATAACTAGATCATATAACTTTCCCTCAACATGCAACAAAGAGTCACTCCAAAGTCACTAATAGCGGAGAACAAACGAAGAGATTATTGTAGGGTATGAAACCACCTCAAAGTTATCATTTCTGATTGATCTATCATAGAGTTCGTACTAGAATAACACCTTAAGACACAAGTCAACCAAAACCCTAATGTCACCTAGATACTCCATTGTCACCTCAAGTATCCGTGGGCATGATTATACGATATGCATCACACAATCTCAGATTCTTCTATTCAACCAACACAAAGAACTTCAAAGAGTGCCCCAAAGTTTCTA
>NW_021248156.1:0-729 GCF_002162155.2 Triticum dicoccoides | reverse complement strand
GCATCAACTAACTAGGGAACAGCCTAAACAAACACCGCTGAGAATGGTGCCGAAACGGATCAGATGACGAAATTGGCTTACCCGGCCTCCGGGTACTGCTGCTTGAACTCGAGGTGGTGGGAGGTGACGGGGCTGGCGTGGCGGTCGTAGATGATGAACCTGGTGCTGGTGGTGCCCTGGTCGATCGACGCCACGTACACCTCCTCTGCCTTCCCCTTCCCCGCCATACTCCTTTCCCTTCCCCTTCCTCCACACGCCCCAGAGCATGCTCGCCGGAAAAACAAGCGCCGAACCCTCTGCCGGCGGGCAAACAGAGGGGGGCGGCCGGAGCAGCGGACTGAACCGGTGGAACAAGCGAGGAGGCGGTCGGCATTGAAGTGGGAGGCAGTGGGACGCAGATCCTGGTCGTCCTCCTCCTCATTGTCGATGTCGTCCATGGAGGTCACCTGCCAGTTCAAATCCAACCCAATAAAGGGGATCAGACAAGGAAGTAGAGAGATGATCTGGGCTGGGGAAGGGGAAGTAGAGACAAGGAAGTCGGCGTCGCGCTCGGCGTACTTGTCGGCCTTGAGGTAGCGCGCGATGCGGCCGACGGGGAACCGGAGCCCGGCCTTGGACGACCGCGACACCGACTTGGTCTCCTTCGCCTTGCCGCGGCCTAGGTAGCGCGCGATGCGGCCGACGGGGAACTGGAGCCTGGCCTTGGACGACCGCGACACCGACTTGGTC
>NW_021248155.1:0-1382 GCF_002162155.2 Triticum dicoccoides | reverse complement strand
AACTATACGGACTGGGTCCGGAACCTGAGGATCATCCTCATAGCTGCCAAGAAAGATTATGTCCTACAAGCACCGCTTGGTGACGCACCCGTTCTCCCTGCAGAACAAGATGTTATGAACGCTTGGCAGGCACGTTTCGATGACTACTCCCTCGTTCAGTGCGGCATGCTTTACAGCCTAGAGCCGGGGCTCCAAAAGCGTTTTGAGAGACATGGAGCATATGAGATGTTCGAAGAGCTGAAAATGGTTTTCCAAGCTCATGCCCGGGTCGAGAGATATGAAGTCTCCGACAAATTCTTCAGCTGTAAGATGGAGGAAAACAGTTCTGTCAGTGAGCACATACTCACTATGTCTGGGTTGCATAACCGCTTGACTCAGCTGGGAGTTAATCTCCCGGATGATGCGGTCATTGACAGAATCCTCCAGTCGCTTCCACCAAGCTACAAGAGCTTTGTGATGAACTTCAACATGCAGGGGATGGAAAAGACCATTCCTGAAGTATTTGCTATGCTGAAATCAGCAGAGGTAGAAGTCAGGAAAGAACATCAAGTGTTGATGGTCAATAAAACCACTAAGTTCAAGAAAGGCAAGGGTAAAAGGAGCTTCAAGAAGGACGGCAAGGGGGTTGCCGCGCCCGGCAAGCAAGCTGCCGGGAAGAAGCCAAAGAATGGACCCAAGCCCGAGACTGAGTGCTTTTATTGCAAGGGAAGCGGTCACTGGAAGCGGAACTGCCCTAAGTACTTAGCGGATAAGAAGGCCGGCAAAACCAAAGGTATATGTGATATACATGTAATTGATGTGTACCTTACTAGTGCCCGTAGTGGCTCCTGGGTATTTGATGCCGGTGCAGTTGCTCACATTTGTAACTCAAAGCAGGGGCTGCGGAATAAGCGGAAACTCGCAAAGGACGAGGTGACGATGCGCGTCGGGAATGGTTCCAAGGTCAATGTGATCGCCGTCGGCACGCTACCTCTGCATCTCCCTTCGGGATTAGTTTTAAACCTTAATAATTGTTATTTAGTGCCAGCTTTGAGCATGAACATTGTATCGGGATCTCGTTTAATTCGAGATGGCTACTCTTTTAAATCTGAGAATAATGGTTGTTCCATTTTTATGAGAGATATGTTTTATGGTCATGCTCCTATGGTGAATGGTTTATTCCTTATGAATCTCGAACGTGATGCTACACATATTCATAATGTGAGTACCAAAAGAAGTAAAGTTGATAATGATAGTCCCACATACTTGTGGCACTGCCGCCTTGGTCACATAGGTGTCAAACGCATGAAGAAGCTCCATGCTGATGGACTTTTAGAGTCTCTTGATTATGAATCATTTGACACGTGCGAACCATGCCTTATGGGTAAAATGACCAAGACTCC
>NW_021248154.1:0-828 GCF_002162155.2 Triticum dicoccoides | reverse complement strand
GGAATTCGCTGAAGGTGTCCTCGACCTCTCCCGGTTAAACTACAGAATCATCTCACTAATCCCCAAGGTGTCAGGGGCTTCAGATATCTGGCAGTTCTGGCGTATCACAATTATCTGTGTGATATTACAGATTCTCGCCAATGGATACACCAATAGGGCGGCCCTTCTTGCTCCCCAGATTACCCATCCGAACAGAACCGCTTTCATTAAGGTTCGGTATATCCTCGATGGGATTCTGGTGCTCTACAAAGTTATCCATGATCTCAAGAAGAAGCATCTCAAAGCGGTTCTCTTCAAGATCGACTTTAACAAAGAATATGATATTGTGCATTGGTCCTTCCTTCGTGAAGTGTTGATTAAGAAGGGTTTCGATCTAATTGGATTGCGCGGGTGATGCAACTACTGATGAGCGGCCGATCGGCTGTCAACATCAATGCAGAAGTGAACCCCTACGTGCAAACGGTGTAGGGCGTGCGTAAAGGGGACCCTCTCTCACCCTTTTTATTTGACATGGTGGTCGTTTCCCTCACGGTCATATTAGACTTGGCCAAGCTAGCTGCAAATATCAGGGGTATTTGCTCGCATCTCCTGGCGGGTGGAGGGATTACCCTCATCCAATAAGCGGATGACACGATTTTAATGGCTGAGGGGTCCGACGCGGACATTCGACAAATCAATTTCCTGTTATTATTCTTTCAGGTGATGTGTGGCCAAATGAGTAACTTCAACAGGAGCGAGGTGATGGTATTGGGATACTCCAACGAGGAGAAACGTCCAACCACGAACTGACTTAACTACCGACTAGGAACTTTTTCGACGACATACTTC
>NW_021248153.1:0-658 GCF_002162155.2 Triticum dicoccoides | reverse complement strand
AACTTGCTCTACAAGCTAGTTCAAATAATTTTACACTAGAGTTGACCTAGCTCTACAAGCAAGTTCAAATAATTTTACACTAGAGTTGAACTAGATCTACAATCTAGTTCAAGTAATTTTACACTAGAGTTAAACTAGCTCTATAACCTAGTATAAATAATTTTACAGTGGAGTTGAGCTATATCTACAAGCTAGTTCAAATAATATTACACTAGAGTCGAACTAGCTCTAGTTGAAAAAACTTTACACTAGAGTTAAACTAGCTCTACAACCAAGTTGAAATCATTTTACCCTAGAGTTGAACTAGCTCTGTAACCTAGTACAAATAATTCTACACTAGAGTTGAACTAGCTCTATAACCTAGTACAAATAATTTTACACTAGAGTTGAACTAGCTCTACAAGCTAGTTCAAATAATTTTACACTAGAGTTGAACTAGCTCTACAGGCTAGTTCAAATAGTTTTGGACTAGTGTTGAACTGGCTCTATAACCTAGTACAACTAATTTTACACTAGAGTTGAACTAGCTCTACAAGCTAGTTCAAATAATTTTACACTAGAGTTGACCTAGCTCTACAGGCTAGTTCAAATAGTTTTACAATAGAGTTGAACTAGCTCTATAACCTAGTACAAATAATTTGACACTACAGTTGAACTA
>NW_021248152.1:0-404 GCF_002162155.2 Triticum dicoccoides | reverse complement strand
ACGGTAGTGGTACTTGACGCGTTCGAGGATCGTCATGTCATGGTACTTGGCAAAATCCTCGGAGAAGGTGCTTGACGGTCCGGGTACGTATGGTTCTTCGGAGACGGTAGTTTGTTCACGTTGTAGTCGGACTTGACGCAAAACGCACTAGCTGTAGAGGTACACGACTCGCAGCCATCCAGGGTCGTGGTACTGGTACTTGACGTCCATGGAAAATTAGCAGCGGAGGCAACGGGTCTCAGGTCCTAGGTCGTGAACTTGAGGAGGTCAGCGGGAGCTGGGCCGGAGGAGCTGGCGAAGCTGGGCCTTGGCGAGGCCGGCATCGGACCGCGTGGTCCCTGGGTAAGCAGCCAGGGCGAGAACGCAGCCCAGGCGCGGTCGAGGCGGGCGTCCTCGTGACGCTG
>NW_021248151.1:0-2710 GCF_002162155.2 Triticum dicoccoides | reverse complement strand
TTAGCAACAGTGCCGTCTTTAAAGACGGGATGAGGCATCCTTCCTGATGGCGACGGCACAGAGGAACTCTCAATGAAAGGACCAATGTCGGTGTCAAAACCGCCGGATCTCGGGTAGGGGGTCCCAACTGTGCGTCTAGGCAGATGGTAACAGGAGACAAGGGACACGATATTTTTACCTAGGTTCAGGCCCTCTCGATGGAGGTAAAACCCTACTCCTGCTTGATTAATATTGATGTTATGGGTAGTACAAGAGTGGATCTACCACGAGATCAGAGAGGCTAAACCCTAGAAGCTAGCCTATGGTATGATTGTTGTTGGTCCTAGGACTAAAACCCTCCGGTTTATATAGGCACCGAAGAGGGTTAGGGTTACACAGAGTCGGTTACAATGGTAGGAGATCTACATATCTGTATCGCCAAGCTTGCCTTCCACGCCAAGGAAAGTCCCATCCGGACACGGGGCGAAGTCTTCAATCTTGTATCTTCATAGTCCAGGAGTCCGGCCAAAGGTGATAGTTCGGCTATCCGGACACCCCCTAATTCGGGACTCCCTCACTCACCCTGGACAGCACCACTAGAGAACGCCAGCCCGGAACCGCGCCCTGCAGCTGGAGAGAGCCCCAGGTGCCGCCCCCACCTGAGCGCGTGGGGAGCAGGCCAGCCAGATCTGGTCCTCCCAGCCGCCCATATGCGCCCGCCGCTGCACGCCCCCCACCACGAGACGCACCAAGAAGTCTGAGACGAGCAGGACGCCGCCGCCGAGAGAAGCCGCCGCCAGGATGGCAAGACCACGCCCCGCCCCCACGGGTGGCCGAACGAACGCCCCGCCGCCACCTTCACTGGCCACGCACGGGCTTCACCGGCGCCCCCTCCGGTGGCGGCGATGCGGGGGAAGGAGGGGCGGTAGGGCCTGCCGGCGGCACGACTAGGGTTTCCCCCGAGTCGCCAGAGAGGGCGACGGGGGGGGGGGGGGGACTCTGGGCATATTATTTAGCCAATGCTTGGATCAGGAAGACTGATTGTGATGGTGTTGCTTCATGGGTTCCGGGAAGAGCTATTGAACTCAATAATCTACTTCCCCTCTATGTGAAATGGAGCCAAATAATTCTAGGGTTCGCCGAGGAGAATAATGCGGTGTTCGTGTGGACAGAGGGCCGCCTCTTTATGGTCCATCTTGATTCATTGCAGTTCAAGAAACTTTGCGAGCCAGGAACCATTTCTTACTATCATCCATTCGAATGTGTCTACACTCCAGGTAATAGCATGCCTTCACATATACTCCCTCCGTCCCAAAATATTTTGGGAGCTAGTACAAGGTTGAGTCACTTATTTTGGGACGGAGGGAGAAACTTGTAACTTTGTACCAAGCCAATTTTTGATAATTGGTTGACAGGATTATGGTTCACACCCTTTTGTGTTAGGTTAACATTTTTAATTAACTACTGTCATATATTCATTTGTTTCCTTTGCTGCTTGATGACCTCTTAACATGTCATGATTTTGTTTCTGTAGTATTTCTGTTCTGATTCTTATATAGATAAAATAAATCAGTTAGTGGTGTCTAATTTTTTTCGTGTGCTTTCTAGTCAGGTGGTGGGTTGAAATTGGTCTACTGCTAGATTTATATATTTTGTTGTTCAGGTCAAAGCTAGCAAACTGTCTTTTATCACGTTATTATATCAATGTGCATACAGTAAAAAAAATGGACACCAAATTGGCAGATTCTTTATGTAATATTGAACTAACTTTCCCTCTTGCATGTTGATTCACATATACAAGAATTGTATAATGGTAGTTCTAGTGCATAGCTGTAGTGCAGTTTTTTCTCACTCAAGATAGGATATTTAACAGTTGGAAGTTGAAAAACCGCTTGAACCAACTGACATGTCAAATAAGTAGCTCAATACATGTAATTGGATGGTAGTTCTGTTTCTTTCATTTAATATTTATATCATCTGCCAATCTTGCTACTAATCTGGAATACGTCCATTTGTACATTTTATCTCTTTTAGGAGAGTATGTCTTGTGAGTAGAAAGTCCATTTGTACCAGTACGTACACCCAGCCCCAGGATAGGGACACCACATCCGACGCAGCGTACGTACACCGACGACTCGCAAGAAGACCGTCAGCAGTCCAAGACACTGATCCTACTGAACAAGAGTGCCCTTCTCAAACTAGAGCGGGTCGGGAAAGTGTGGGGTCGGTGGCGGTTGAGGGAAACTTTTCTTCATTCATGCTTGAAAAAGATATGGAGCACACTAAGAAATTCTCCTTCCTTTTCTTCAATATATGAAGTTTAGAGCATTTACAACGCAAATTCGGCCCCTTAAACGTTCGTTGGCGCATTCATGAATAGTCGGCCAGTCCCTCAAATGTCCTCCTTGATACTCAACCGCACCCCTCATATCCAAACCTTCAAATTAATGCAAAGCCATGCGCATCCATCCTATACCAATGATTCATCATAAATTCAACAATTAGAGAAAGCAAAATAAACCACAAGTCAGCACATGCGAAAATAAAATGCAACAATCGATACATAGATAGGCGATAAATGAATGAATCAGGCAAGTCTTTTGTTGCGGTCATTGATCTTCTTCATCAGTTTGATCCACTTCTTACTTTCCTTATTCAATAGGCTAGTCTCTCTCTCTCTCTCTCTCTCTCTCTCTCTCTCTCTCTCTCTCTCTCTCTCTCTCTCTCTCTC
>NW_021248150.1:0-2298 GCF_002162155.2 Triticum dicoccoides | reverse complement strand
GGCACAACGTGTAAAGCGGCCACCAATTGAGCCTCCGGATCAGGAACAGCCAAATCCTCTTCTATAGGCAACTTAACAGACGGGTTATGCAAGATATCTAAAAAGGTATTGGGAGGTACCAGTTTGCGCTAAGATCCAAGCCGGCTTAAAGTGTCTGCTGCTTTGTTTTTGCACCGATCGATATGCTCAACATGATACCCTTTGAAGTGACCCTCCACAATATCCACCTCACGTCTGTAAGCCGCCATGAGTGGATCCTTAGAATCCCAAGTACCAGAAACTTGCTGAGCCACCAGATCAGAATCTCCAAAACAACGAACTCGACTTAAGTTCATCTCTTTAGCCACCCGGAGACCATGGAGTAAAGCTTCGTACTCAGCTACATTGTTAATACAGGGAAACTTCAAGCGGAGAACATAGCAAATTTTATCACCTCGAGGGGAAGTAAGGACAACTCCAGCCCCCGAGCCCTCCAATTGACTGGATCCATCAAAATGAATAGTCCAGTATGTATTATCCGGTTTGTCCTCTGGTGCTTGCAACTTGGTCCAATCATTGATAAAGTCCACAAGTGCCTGGGATTTGATGGCTGTTCGAGGCACATACTTCAAACCATGTGGACCAAGCTCAATTGCCCACTTTGCAACCCGGCCAGTTGCTTCCCTGTTTTGAATTATATCACCCAAAGGAGCAGAACTAACCATTGTGATGGGATGGCCTTGAAAGTATTGCTTGAGCTTTCGACTTGCCATAAAAACTCCATACACCAATTTCTGCCAATGTGGATAGCGTTGTTTTGACTCGATCAGGACTTCACTGATGTAATACACCGGTCGTTGAACCGGATACTCCTTCCCAGCCTCCTTACACTCAACCACAATTGCCACACTGACCGCTCGGGCATTGGCAGCCACATATAATAGCAAGGGCTCATTATCAACTGGAGCTGCAAGAACCGGCGGTTCAACCAACTACCGCTTTAACTCCTCAAAAGCCGCATTAGTTGCGTCACTCCAAATGAAATCGTCTGTCTTTTTCAACATCTGATACAAAGGTGCCTTCTCTCCCAAACGGCTGATAAACCGACTAACGGCTGCAATCCGACCCGCCAGACGCTGAACATCATTGATACACTTCGGTTTAGCCAGGGATGTAATCGCTTTGATTTTTTCGGGATTAGCCTCAATGCCTCTGTTGGATACCAGAAAGCCTAAGAGCTTGCCTGCCGGAACGCCAAACACACATTTATCCGGATTGAGCATCATTTTGTAAACTCGAAGATTGTCAAACGTCTCCTTGAGGTCATCTATCGGTGTTTCCTTCTTCCTGGATTTTACCACAATGTCATCCACATAGGCATGAACATTACGCCCAATCTGCGTATGAAGACAATTCTGCACACAATGTTGATAAGTTTCCTAGGCACTCTTGAGCCAAAAGGGCATAGAAACATAGCAGAAGGCTCCAACGGGAGTGATGAAGGTTGTCCTCTCCTGGTCCTTAACTGCCATCTTGATCTGATGATAACCTGAATAAGCATCCAGGAAACTCAGGCGCTCACAACCCGCCGTCGCATCAATAATCTGATCAATACGCGGGAGAGAAAAGGGATCGGTCGGACAAGCTTTATTCAAGTCGGTGTAGTCCACACACATACGCCAAGTGCCGTTTTTCTTGAGAACAAGCACCAGATTAGCCAACCATTCAGGGTGAAACACTTCAATGATAAACCCAGCAGCCAACAGCCAGGCTACCTCTTCACCAATTGCCTTGCGTCTTTCCTCATTAAAGCGATGAAGAAATTGCTTAACCGGTTTAAACTTGGGATCAATATTAAGAGTGTCCTCAGCGAGTTCCCTCGGTACACCTGGCATGTCAGAAGGCTTCCATGCAAAAATGTCCCGGTTCTCACGGATGAACTCGATGAGTGCGCTTTCCTATTTCGGATCCAGATTTATGCTGATGCTGAACTGCTTGGATGAATCGCCAGGAACAAAGTCAATAAGTTTAGTCTCATCAGCCGGTTTGAAATGCAGGGTTGGGTCATGCTCAGTGGTGGGCTTCTTCAGAGGGGTCATGTCTGCCGGATCAACATTTTCCTTATAAAACTTCAGCTCCTCTGTAGCACAAACCGACTCAGCATAAGCCGCATCACCTTCCTCGCAATCCAAAGCGATTTTACGACTTCCGTGAACCGTAATGGTCCCTTTATGACTCGGCATCTTGAGCTGCAAGTAAATATAACAAGGCCTTGCCATGAACTTTGCATAAGCCGGTCGCCCAAACAGTGCGTGGTAC
>NW_021248149.1:0-1008 GCF_002162155.2 Triticum dicoccoides | reverse complement strand
GGGGGGGGCTCCTTCCTTCTCCTTCTCCCCTCCTTCCTTCCACTGGAGGGAAAGGAAGGAGGGGAGAAGGAGAAGGAAGGAGGGGGCCGCCCCCCGCAGGACTCCTCCCCTGACGCGCCTCCTCCTAGGCTGGCCTCCTCCTCCCACTCCTTTATATACATGGTCAGAGGGGCACCCAAAAGCACAACACACAATCTCTTAGCCGTGTGCGGTGCCCCCCTCCATAGTTTAACACCTCGGTCATATCGTCGTAGTTCTTAGGTGAAGCCTTGCGCCGGTAACTTCATCATCACCGTCGCCACGCCGTCATGCTGACGGAACTCTCCCTCATCCTCAACTGGATCAAGAGCTCAAGGGACGTCATCGTGCTGAACGTGTGCTGAACATGGAGGTGCCGTACGTTCGGTACTTGGATCGGTTGAATCGTGAAGACGTTCGACTACATCAACCGCGTTACTAAACGCTTCCGCTTTCGGTGTACGAGGGTACGTGGACACACTCTCCCGTCTCGTTGCTATGCATCTCCTAGATAGATCTTGCGTTATCATAGGAAATTTTTGAAATACTGCGTTCCCCAACATGAGCGTGCAAATGTCGATGGTCATTGACGGGGTAATTAATCATCTTGTTGATGGTGGACTTTCTATCATTCAATATGCCAACAATATGATTCTCTTTATGGACCATGACCTAGAGAAAGCGAGAAATCTGAAATTAATTTTATCAGCATTCGAGCACCTCTCAGGTCTTAAGATAAACTTTCATAAAAGTGAATTATTTTGTTTTGTCGAGGCCCAATGTCATGGTTCTAACTCTGACAGTGATGTAGGGGGGTGAGTATGGAGAGGCTAGATCTTAGCTATTGGGAAGTTGTTACACGCGAGGTTTACGAGTTCAGGCCCTTCTCGGAGGAAGTAATAGCCCTACGTCTCGGAGCCCGGAGGCGGTCGACTGGATTATGCGTGTATGGATTACAGGGGTGCGAACCCTTCATACTGAGGAGGGGGG
>NW_021248148.1:0-1006 GCF_002162155.2 Triticum dicoccoides | reverse complement strand
GCCAGCGCGCGGACCGAGGATCGCCGGGGTCGGCGCCAGAGTTCGACGGGGAGGCCGCCGGACTTGGCGTGGAGGAGCTCGCCAGCCGGATCCGGAACGGTGCGGCGCACCACGGCGAGGGCGGCGGACGGCAAGGTCCGGCGGCGAGGGAGCTCGGCGGGCGCGGGAGCTTGCTGCGGCGGAGCTTCTGCTGGCCGGCGACGAGTCGGCGGCGGCGGCGGACGGTGTCAGGTGGCGGAGCAGCGTAGGAGGCGGTGGAGACGAAGGCGGGCGCGGGCGGCGCGGCACCGGGCCGGGAGGGCCTCCCGCGGGCCCTGCGGGCCGGCGAAGTATGCGCGGGCGGCGGGCGAACCGGAGAGCGCTGTCAGGACCCTGACTCAATGCCACATCGATCTAGCATGTAACACCTCATATCACTTTACGGCCTCACGCACGGTATTCCCACGGGTGTCGCCTTACCTTTGCCCGGGACCGTTTGCGCCTTTTGGCACACGTATATGATAGTGTCGCTAGCATCCATATGATAAAGCAGCCCGGGTTGACATGGCTAGTCGTAAACCCAAAGTGGCACAAACTTACAGGGACAGGCATCCATGACCCAGCATCGAACGTGTCGGTCATCAGCGAGTGAATCCAGGCTGTAGCACTGGGCTAGCAGGACTCCGGTGAACCGGGCTGTAGCGGGCTAACAGGACTCTGGTATTTATCGCGTGACATTTCCCCGAAGGGACAGACACAGGAACGAAGAAGGACACATGCCGGCCAGCCTAAGTGTTCCGGAGCAGTAGCAAGCTACCATGGCTCAGTGGAAACACTAGGAGACATTTCCCGGTAAGAGAGGCTACTAAGAATAAACAACTAGATAGTCAGATCCCACACATACCAAGCATTTCAATAACATACACACAATATGCTCGATATGTGCAAATACAACATGGCATCACAACATGACTCTATAACTCAAGTATTTAATCAATAGGCTCCGAGGAGCGAGATATTACAAACA
>NW_021248147.1:0-824 GCF_002162155.2 Triticum dicoccoides | reverse complement strand
GAGCGCCCTGGGCCCAGGCCTTTGGTCGCGGTTCACCTCCAGAACCGCGACTAAAGGTCCCATTAGTCGCGGTTCCTACAGCTTCGCGACTTATGGGGCTGGACGGAAGCCTGTTTTTCCACCAGTGAGAAGATGGATGAGTAAAAATGACGTATTCTATCATTGTTGAATCTCCTCCTCTGACTTGCGGCACTTCCGTATCTCGTACTACATGCAGTAGATACCTTAAAGACACCTGCAGGAAATAAGATGTGACAAGTGACACTTCCTTTCCCAGAGCCTGCCATGCCAAACACTTCGTGTCCAACTCCCACTCCCAGTAACCTCACCTCCCTGAGCCGTTTACTTGCTTTCTCCACTCCCAGTCAGATCAAATTATATGCAATGCTACCACAAAAAGGCAAGGTGGAAAACAAAGCATAATAAGGATATATATAGGGGCTTGCACATGGGGAAGTGCATGGATGAACCCGAGTACATGAACCCACTTTAAAAAACACATTTCAAAATGCTAAAAAAAATCTGAAAAAGGTTGCACGGGCACGTCTCCATGTTCTACATGTGTGCATAAAGTTTCATGGAAAAATAACTTTTTTTGTGGCCTGTCCAAAAAGAAAAAAAATGTGCTGTGAAATGCTATTTAGAAGCACTGAAATTTGTCTTTTTTGCGGAGGCAAACCAAAAAGAGATTTTTTTCATAAAGCTCTGTGCCGCGCACACACATTTGTGAACATGTATGCATGGATTTTGTTTTTTGATTTTTTGATTTTTAAAACATGCTTAAAATGCTTTTTAAAAAAAAAGTGGGTGCAGATGTTCATGCA
>NW_021248146.1:0-1234 GCF_002162155.2 Triticum dicoccoides | reverse complement strand
ACCACAGCACAGACTGGAGCTCGTCGATCCAGCCCCTGCCACAGGCCTCGAGATTTTTCTTGAAGCTGCGCGTCTTGATGCCGCGCAGGACCTCTGTGTTGGCGCGTTCGGCCTGCCCATTGCTCCTGGGGTGGGCCACTGAGGTGTAGCAGATCTGCGTTCCAAGGTTAGCACAATATGATCTGAAGAGATTGCTCGTGAACTGCGAACCGTTATCCGTGATGATGCGGTTGGGGACGCTGAAGCGGGTCACGAGGCCCTTGAAGAACTTGACTGCTGATCCTGCGGGAATCGTGCGCACCGGCTCCACCTTGGCCCACTTGGTGAACTTGTCGACGGCGACATAGAGGAAACAGTAGCCCCCTGCCGCTCGGTGGAACAGTCCCAGGATGTCCAGCCCCCAGACCGCGAAGGGCCAGGAGAGCGGGATGGTCTGAAGATCTTGCGCTGGCTGATGGATTTGCTTGGCATGGAACTGGCATGCCTCGCAGGCTCGCACGAGCTCCGTGGCATCATCCAACATTGTGGGCCAGTAGAAGCCGCTGCGAAAGACCTTGCCCATGAGGGTGCGGGATGACGAATGATGGCCGCAATCCCCTCCGTGGATGTCGGCCAGCAGCTCTTGTCCTTGCCTCCTCGAGATGCATTTTAGCGAGACGCCATTAGGACGCCTCCTGTAAAGCTCACCGTCTTGGATGCAGTAGGCCGAGGCCTACCGGGCCACGCGTTCCGCGTCTTCCTCCTTCTCTGGCAAGGTGCCGCGCAGTAGGTATGCCTTGAGCTCCTTAGTCCAGCAATCTTCCTCAGGTTCGGCAGCGAGCAGCAGGCGGGCTCCGGAGGGCGGTCCACAGGGTGGTGCGCCGACCTCGGGAGACGCTGGCAGCCCCTCATGCGTGGATGCCAGCTCCGGAGTAGGTGGTGCTGCCGATGGCCTGAGCAATCACTCCTCGAAGACACCTGGTTCCTGCGGCTCTCGTCGGGAGGCCTGCTTGGCGATGTCGTCTGCTTCCTTATTCGTGCCCCTCGGCACGTCCTGCAGCTCCAGTCCTAGGAACCGCTTCTCCATCTTGCACACCTCCTCCAGATACGCTTCCATGTGTTCGTCCTTGGGCTTGTACTCTTTGTTAGAGAAGTTGACGAGGAGCTGCGAGTCACCATTGATGGTGAGACGCTTCACCCCTAGTGCGGCCGCGACATTGAGCCCGATAGTTAGGCCCTCGTACTCTGCGATGTT
>NW_021248145.1:0-404 GCF_002162155.2 Triticum dicoccoides | reverse complement strand
AGACCTGGGATGACTCGGACAGCATAACGGCTGTAAATGCTCAAAAATATTTGAGACATCCTGCAAAATGGTGGCATAACCACTCAACAACATCATATCAAGGTTGTGAGGCCATTTAACAACACACTGGAGTAGTAGAAACTGAACTGAGGCTTGAGACCAACAATCCTACGAATCTACGGATTAGTAACACGTGATCCTGAGAGATCGAAGATAAGCCTAGTTCTTAATCCCCGTAGAAGAGAAGAGGGTGACTCAGATCAGAAGGCATAAGGTATAAGGAGCAAAAAGAGCCTTACGTTCCCTTCCACAATCAATTCCCGTATATAACTAAAGCATTTCTAGACTCAACTTCGACCAGTTTGGCTTGGTAATCCTACAGGCAGTCAGGCTTTGATACCAAC
>NW_021248144.1:0-1323 GCF_002162155.2 Triticum dicoccoides | reverse complement strand
CGGCGCCGCCCCGGACGCCGCCGCCCGCGGTCGCCGCCTCCTCCTCCGGCGCCGCCCGACCTCCTCTCCCTCACCCCGGCCTCCTCTTCCCCCACTCCGGCCGGCACCGACGAGCTCCGGCGCTGGTTATCCTCGGGTGAACGCGCAGGTGAACAGTACCCGGATCCAGATCTGGATCTCGGGTTGACTTTTTACCTCTAACCCTAATTTTTCGTGCTAACTTTGACTGCTTGTATCTCCGCAACCGTAGGTCCATTTTGGGCGTATGATATATCAAAATCTTCGCCTCGACATGTACATCATTTCATTCCATTGCATCATTTGCATTTGAGGTCATCTTGATGCCAAAAATGCTGTTAGAAGGAGGCTTCGTGAGCTAAATTGCAGATCCGTTAGTTCATCATGCACTTTTGTCATTTTTGCCATGTTTAATTCGTGCATGATATGCCTGTGCCCCTTTGGGATGATTTGTTAAGCATTTTGTCTTCTTTCCAGAGGTGCCACCCATGTATTTTTAGGATGTGTGTGTTGTCTTGTGCAAGCTTGCGAAGAGAGGTACCTGAGATTGCTGATTTCAGAGACTTAGTGATTTTCACTAAGTCTGGGATATTTTAGTTCATGATGCTATATGTCCAGCTTGTTTCCTAGTGATCCGTGCCTCTTTTGAGGATGATCAGTAAGGGAGTTTTGATATTTATGTTATGCTCTATCCATCCATGTCTTTGTTTACATATGTGGAAAGCTCTAGGTTGACTCAATCGAGCTCAACTTTTGCTTCGTTGTTAATCTGGGCAGATCGTCAACTTATTTGCGATTTTGCCGATGCTACCGTTAGTGTTCCATTCATGCTATGCCTTTGTTCTTGCCATGTGTAGCTAGCACTTTGTGCCCTCTTGCTGGTTATATGCTTTCCTTGCCATGACTTGCACCGTAGTGAGTGCATCGAGCTCGTTTACATGCCTTCATGAGTTATATTTCAGCATGTCTCAGTTTTCACTAAGTCTGAAAACTGATTGTGTTCGAGCTATGTTCGTGAGCTCGGTAGAGTATTTTGTGAACCCTTTTGGCCCCAGGTCACTTTGGGTGTTTTGTTAAGCTTGTTGAGTAGCTCCATGCCATGTTCTTACTTGTCATGTTCAGGTTTTCTATCATGTTGTTTTGCTGCTCCGAAGAGAGCATCGTGATCTGAAATTTCAGACTAGTGTTAATTTCACCAAGTCTGAAATCTGTTTTGCATTTGCGTTTTAGCCATGCTTGTTTGAACCTCTTAAGGGATGAATTTGCCTATGGCTCAGTGCTAGTGTTTTGTCAACCATCTTGTGT
>NW_021248143.1:0-387 GCF_002162155.2 Triticum dicoccoides | reverse complement strand
AAGATATATCTGCATAGCAAAACAACCCTTGATTGCTTTAAATGAAAGGCCAGATGTTGTGGCCCTGTTGGTGGTATCACAAGTTACAACCTAGAGCATTATTTTGTGCGTCTATAGGTTTATACTCCGTATTTAATTAACTACATAGTGATAGCAGTTGACCGAACAGCAACAGTTCAATCCACAACGTTTGCATTTTGGCGTGTGTTGACATGCTGGTCCATTTCCAGTTTTGGTTATTCGATCCATATATGCAGTTACTTATGTGCTTTGTGGCTTCTTTCTTATGTTAATACCTTTAAGGCTTGCAAACAAAACAACAACATAGAGCTGGAGATTAAGAAACAGAAAAATCAAGAAACAAATGTTGAGAGGTCGTTCAGGTCG
>NW_021248142.1:0-1981 GCF_002162155.2 Triticum dicoccoides | reverse complement strand
TCCCAATACCTTCCATTTCCATGAGTGTTTTTCAAGCAAGACATTCAAAGACAAAATGCACAGTAATGGATCACATGGTTATTGACACACGAGGAAGAAGGTATGTATGGGTATCTTCCATCATATGGACTCTAGGTCTCCAGCACGGTAGGTGAGCAGTTTCTAAAATAAATGGCTGACTTGATGATCTGATGGTACGTAGCCACAAACTAGCGTAGTATTAGAAATCGGGTGCAGACATGTGCGGATTACAATATGTGGACGACACTTTGCTACTCTTCGAGCCCGATGACCATAGTATAGCCTCGATTAAGCTCATCCTCCTCGCTTTCGAGATCATCTCCGGCCTGAAGATAAACTTTTTGAAGAGTGAGGTGATTGCCATTGGGATGGACAATCCCTGTGCCACTCGCATTGCCAACCTTCTTAACTACAAACTAGGGAGTTTTCCAATTAAGTACCTAGGCCCTCCCATCTCGGACAAACACATCTCGATTCTTGAATGGGAACCCTTATACGGTAAGGTGGCGAACCGGGTTAGTCCCTGGCGCGGCAGGTTTTTATCTTCTGCGGCTAGGCTGATTCTGACAAACTCAAGCTTGTCCTCCCAGCCCCTGTTTACTATGGGCATGTTCCTGCTGGCTGATGGAGTCCACGCCAAGCTCGACACCCCTAGGTCTAAGTTCTTTTGGGAAGGAACTGGGACAAAAAAGAAATACCACCCGATCAAGTGGGGGGCGCTCTGCCGCCCCAAGAAATTCGGTGGCCTTGCGATCCTTAACTCCAAACTCATGAATGTAGCGCTCCTTGTCAAGTGGATCTGGAAACTTTCCCAGAACGAACAAGGACTTTGGGCCGATATCCTTCGCGCCAAATATTTCCCTGATGGGAATTTCCTCACCTCAAAGGTGAAGGGATCGCCTTTCTGGAACGGGATTCAGGCTGTTAAACCTGCCTTCACGCTAGGGGCCAAGTTCTGCGTTAAGAACGGGAACTCCACGAGGTTCTGGCTCGACCATTGGCTTGGGTCGGAACCTCTTTGGCGTAGCCACTTTGTTATCTATCAACTTGCCACTAACGTCGACATTTTGGTGGCCGACGCGCTCAGAACTAACCCACCAGCCATATCTCTCAAAAGACCACTCCTCGCCCATGAACGGGCAAGTTGGCATGGGCTCCTACCTGCCTTTCAAGGTGCATCTCTCTGCCCTGAGGCCGACACGGTCTCGTGGTCCCTCTCGAGCTCCGGGAAGTTCACGGTCCAGTCGCTTTACAATAAGCTGACCGAGGGACCGACTCTTGACATAGCTAGGGGGCTATGGAAAGCGACTATTCCTCTGAAGATCAAAGTTTTTCTTTGCCAATTATTCCGTGACCGCCTTCCCTCTTCTAACAACATTGCCATTAGACACGGCCCTTCGGATGGGTCTTGCGCGTTATGTGGAGTGCATGAAGATGCTAACCACATCTTCTTCAAATGCCACCTAGCTCGTTTTGCTTGGAGTGTCGTCCGTGAGGCGTTTGCGCAGAACTAGAATCCCCATACGGCGTCGGACCTACGTGGGATCCTTCTCGCTCATAGGGGTAGCTTCGGGCGCGTGCTGTGGAGATGCGTAGGGGCGTTGTGCTGGTCACTATGGACCACCCGTAATAAGATGACTATCGAACACAAGTTCCCTAACCATCCTGCTGATATTATTTTCAAATGCCACTTGTTTCTCCAGACATGGACACCGTTGGGGAAACGGCGTGATGAAGATCGGATGATGGAGGCCATGGAGCCACTGGTGGAAAAAGGGCCTTTGGTCGCGGTTCGCAACTGCCATTAGTCGCGGTTGCGCAACCGCGACCGAACGGGCGCGACTAAAGGCCCCCCCCCCCTTTAGTCGCGGTTGCTTAAGAACCGCGACTAAAGGCCCGTCCACGTGGGCGCCAGGTGGCCGTCGGGGCGGAGGACCTTTAGTCGCGGTTCTTCTGGCCA
>NW_021248141.1:0-975 GCF_002162155.2 Triticum dicoccoides | reverse complement strand
CGTCTCGACGAGATCTTCAAAATTAGACTACATGTTGATATGTTTCGACGAAATTTTCTTTGCCCAAAAGTTGCCATGATGTTTATATTTGTAGTTGCCATAGTGCTTAAACTAAAGTTGCCATGTGGCAATTTTAGTTTGTAGAGCATGGCAATTTTAGTTTTTTTATGATGGCAATTTCAGTACTTTGACTATGAAAATTATTTTTTATACGAACCATGGCAATTTTAAGTGCATGTATCATGACAATTTTAGTTTATGGTTCATGTCAAGTCTAGTTTCTTAATTTCCCGTTTAAAATATGTCAAAATTTACTTTTAAATATAGAAGAAAGTAGCTGAAACATATCATGGCAACTTCAGTGCAAACATCATGGCAATTCATGTGCAATAGACATGTCAACTTTTAACAAAAAAATCGTCGAAATATATTGATATGAGATCTAGTTTCGAAGATCTCGCCGCGAGGGATTTAATGATGAAAATGGATCTTCAATCGGATTTTTCATTTAAGAGATAAAATATTTTAAAAACTAAAAATCTAAAAAGATTCCAACATGCATGTACGCGGTGACGAGGCGCAGTGTGTGTGTTATAGGGCGTGTGGGAGAATTTAGCTCCTACCACACATATGGGCGTTAGCATTGTCCTTAAATTATGCATCAATATATACACTTGAAAAGAAGAGGGAATAGCGAACCAACCTGTGGTTGGATGGTTAGAGAGACTATGGTATCCCCAGCCCATCAGGGTTCAAATCCTGATGCTCGCATTTATTCTTGGATTTATTTTAGAATTTCCGGCGATGCGCATTCAGTGGGAGGAGACGTTCCCGTCGACGACGAGACGAGGTGCTCATAGGGATAGGGTGCGGGTGTGTGCGTTCATAGGGGTGACTGTATGCGCGTGTATATGAGCGCTTGTGTCTGTACCGATGTTAAAAAGAGAGAGGGAATAACAAAGTCAAAAAAAAAAA
>NW_021248140.1:0-6603 GCF_002162155.2 Triticum dicoccoides | reverse complement strand
ATTGGATGTCGTTGATGACGGGATCACATCATTAGGAGAATGATGTGATGGACAAGACCCAATCCTAAGCCTAGCACAAGATCGTGTAGTTCGTATGCTAAAGCTTTTCTAATGTCAAGTATCATTTCCTTAGACCATGAGATTGTGCGACTCCCGGATACCGTAGGAGTGCTTTGGGTGTGCCAAACGTCACAATGTAACTAGGTGGCTATAAAGGTTCACTACAGGTATCTCCGAAAGTGTCTGTTGGGTTGGCACGAATTGAGACTGGGATTTGTCACTCCGTGTAACGGAGAGGTATCTCTGGGCCCACTCGGTAGGACATTATCATAATGTGCACAATGTGACCAAGGAGTTGATCACGGGATGATGTGTTACGGAACGAGTAAAGAGACTTGCCGGTAACGAGATTGAACAAGGTATCGGGATACCGACGATCGAATCTCGGGCAAGTATCGTACCGATAGACAAAGGGAATTGCATACGGGATTGATTGAATCCTTGACATCGTGGTTCATCCGATGAGATCATCGTGGAGCATGTGGGAGCCAACATGGGTATCCGGATCCTGCTGTTGGTTATTGACCGGAGAGTTGTCTCGGCCATGTCTGCATGACTCCCGAACCCGTAGGGTCTACACACTTAAGGTCCGATGACGCTAGGGTTATAGGGAAAGTATGTACGCGGTTACCGAATGTTGTTCGGAGTCCCGGATGAGATCCCGGACATCAGAGGAGTTTTGGAATGGTCCGGAGGTAAAGATTGATATATAGGAAGTATGGTTTTGGCCTCCAGAAGTGTTCCGGGCATCACCGATAGTGTACCGGGACCACCGGAGGGGTCTGGGGGTCCACCAGGTGGGGCCACCAGCCCCGGAGGCCTACATGGGCCAATAGTGGGAAGGAACCAGCCCCTAGATGGGTTGGGGCGCCTCCCACTAAGGCCCAAGGAGCCTCCTAGAGGGGAGGGGGCAAACCCTAGGGCAGATGGACCTTAAGGCCCACCCTAGGTGCGCCCCCCTCTCTCCCCCTTGGCCGCAACCCTAGATGGGTTTTGGGGCTGCTGCCACCCCTAGGGAGGGAACCCTAGATGGGGGCGCAGCCCCTCCCCTTCCCCTATATATACTTGAGGTATTGGAGGCTGCAAGATACACGAGATCATCTCCCTCTTGGCGCAACCCTACCTCTCTCCCTCCTCGTCTCTCGTAGTGCTTGGCGCAGCCCCTCCCCTTCCCCTATATATACTTGAGGTATTGGGGGCTGCAAGATACACGAGATCATCTCCCTCTTGGCGCAGCCCTACCTCTCTCCCTCCTCGTCTCTCGTAGTGCTTGGCGAAGCCCTGCTGGAGTTCCGCGCTCCTCCACCACCACCACGCCGTCGTGCTGCTGCTGGACAGAGTCTTCCCCAACCTCTCCTTCTTCCCTTGCTGGATCAAGGCGTGGGAGACGTCACCGGGCTGCACATGTGTTGAGCGCGGAGGCGCCATGGTTCGGTGCTTAGATCGGAATCAACCGCGATCTGAATCGCTACGAGTACGACTCCTTCATCCACGTTCTTGCAACGCTTCCGCTTAGCGATCTACAAGGATATGTAGATGCACTCCCCTTCCCCTCGTTGCTAGATTACTCCATAGATTGATCTTGGTGATGCGTAGAAAATTTTAAATTTCTGCTATGATCCCCAACAGGCACAGCCCGACATGACGACGCTCTGGAACACGGCGTTCGCCTGGGCCGGGCCGGCGCCGACGCTCATCGACCTCACGGACCCCGAGGACGACGACGAGGATGCCTAGGGCAGCGCGCCACCTCGTATTTTAGGTTGTTTTTATTTTTTTAAATGCAAACGTGGACGCGTGGACTCTCCCCGTCCTTCGTGGCCGGCTTTAATGTTTAATTAATGATGTTTCTCTTTTTTAATATGCATGCGTTCATTATTTTTTTGCACCGTCAAAAATAGGTTCAGGTCAGCGTTGGGCGCACGCGCCGACCCAAATGCGGAAGCGGACATCCATGTTCGTCTGGCCGACCCAAACGGACAAAAAGTGGACGAAATCGCCGTCCATTTGGGTCGGGCCGTTGGAGTTGCTCTTACCCCGCTTTATAAATAAAGCAAACCACCACGGCCACAAGGTACAACATAAGTCCACAAACACACACGCGCACACAGGTAGCACAACACAAAGTACAATAAGGTTCTGCTAAGGGTCCGGCTCAACAAGCCCTAAAAGAATAAAAACAACAAGGGCATCATCTCAGAGGAGGAGCTAATGCGGCTCAGGTGGTGGAGGAGGGAGCGGCGGCGCCAAGCGATCTAGCTTATCGAATCATAGAAAAGGCTAGTTTTTTCCTTTGATAAAGGACATTTCATTGAATTGATTTATCAAGGTGATACAATCGTATCTAAAAAATGGTCGGACTCTGCATAACATGATATACATAGCCAACAAGTCCAAACGACCAAAAAATAAACATAGTTTTGCAATAGAAATAAATCAATCCAGTCTAGGGTGGGGCAGATCCTATACGGAGATCACACCGCCATCCATGGAGGGAGAAAACCTCCCTGGCTGTATGCTCCAGCCGTGTAGACGCCATCATAAAAAGGTCTTTGTCCTCAGAAACGGCTAGTAAATCGTTCTACAAGTTAATCATGCTAAAGGTTGAAATAATCATTCTAGAAGAGTTTTTTTAAGATCCAGTTGATGGTTGGCATATACTGATCATAAGCAGGGAGAAGGCTGGAAACAACAAAGTTCTAGAAGAGTTGAAATATGCATTACAACCAAAGCAACCACACTTGCTAATATAAGTTACATATCTGGTGAAAAAAAGCTCAGTTATTCATGCAGAAAGAGAAACCAACCTAAAATTTTATTTCAAAGTGCTAATTTGGCCCCTGGTAGTTCATGACAGACAAAAGTTCCAGAACATGTGGATCATGTGCGGAAGACATAAGAAAGGAGCCTCTCACAGCAGTACAAGTGGAAGTAGAAGGCCACCATGAACCCTAGGACAAACCCGACAGTCGCTCCGATACTAGACTCTTCATTGATCCTGCGTAGCTTGATTGGTACCAGCATCCATCTTCGACTCCTGGGGCACTCGTCCAATGGTGCACCACAAAGGTCCCGGTTACCGGCAAAATTTAAAGGTGAGAAGTCCTGTGCAAAAGTGGGGATATGCCCTGATAGCAAATTGTCTGCAACATTGAACGAGGTTAACCGACCGAGCATGCTGAAGTGCTCTGGAATTTGACCTCCGAGTTGGTTATGTTGAAGGTTGACCATGTTCAGGTATGTCAAATTTGCCATACTCTCTGGGACTTACTTGAAAAGTTATTGTATGAGGGATTCAGAGATGTCACATACGGTATCTGATGTGCAATACCAGAGGGAATGGATCCTGAAAAGTTGTTAGACGACAGGTCCAAGCCACTCATGCTTGTGCAATTTTGAAGACCTTGGGGAAATGGGCCTTCAAGTCCTAGGTTGCTGAGTCGCAGAGAGAGAACCCTGTTTTCGTCGGGGTGCCAGCATACCACACCAGTAAAGCGGCATATGTAACCGTCGGTGTTATTTCTGAAGTTCCAAGAGGATTTGAGTACACCCAAGGGATCAATCACTGATTGTTGCACAGACTTCAGACACTGGATATCATGTTCAGTACAAAAACACAATGTTGAGCTGTTCAAGAGGAGAAACAAAAGGAGGAACTTGGTATCCTCAGCCATGGCTCTGCCGGGCCAAAAGCTGCAACTTGTTAATTCCAATGCGGGCGCCACCTGACCAAAACATGTGTAAGAACAGTTAACCGAAAAAGGCTTTCGCCCCGCTTTATAGATAAAGCAAACCACCACAGCCACAAGGTCCAAACCAAGTTCACAACACACACAAGTCAACACACACACGAACACACACGAAGTACAGAAGGGTTCCGCTGAGGGCACATCTCAACAAGCTCTATAAAGAGGGAAAAAAGGTGGCTTATAAACTCGGATTGAAATAAACCAGACCAATACATGGAGACACTACAAAGCAGCCTTCAAAAAGGAAAATAAGAAGACATGTTTACTTGCTTTGTTGATTTCAAGTACTACAAGATGATGTGTTTCGGAAAACTCACCAGTTGATGCAGCCAAAGCAGAGGCCACCGCCTGCAAAGATTGAACGGGAGCAACGCGTTTAAAACGGAGAGTCCCTCCAATAGAGGGCATACTATTTTTCCTGCTAAATTCTAAAGTCTTGTTGACGGGAGCACATTGCACCAAGGCAACAGAAATTCAGTCACGGCCGGCCGGCCGGCCGGCAAGCAGGTAATTTAACAAGGAAATTAGTGTTGTGTTGGCTTAGAGAAGGTCTAGGTTTAGAGAGTTAACTATGTTAGGAGTTCAATCATATGGTGTAAGGTGATTTCCAGAAAACATTCTAAGAAATGGGGGGGATGCATTTTAGAAACATGGAGGACGACGCATGGCGCACACACTCTGCAGCGCCTACTCAAGACCAGAATGACGGAGCTTCAAGGTTGATGAAAAATCACCAGATGTGTCTCGTTGTCGACGGTAATGTCGACTCCCACTGAAGTAATATTATGTCTTAGGCCGCGCTTGGATTCCCGGTAACTAATTACAAGGGTGTTTATTTTACAATTGTATCTTACCGGCCGCTCAGCAATTTTCGTCTGGAAGCCAGACAATGAGCCGAGGCCTGTATTTTTTACAGATGTATTCAAAGGGAAGATGTATTCAAAGGGAACATGACAATCCATTCAGGGCCTTAAATGAGACATACATGTTTTCAAATCTGAGATTTTATTCCTGGTGGACCAGGGGTAGCCTCTTAATCATCCAACCACATGTTGATTCTCGAAAGCAGAGATATGCTAGAAGAACATAGAAAATAATTGGGATTCCTACGAAAGGGATTTATTTACAAGATAAAGAAAACGAAAATATATAAATATTCTGGAGGAAGACATGAAATTTGAGACAACTCGCGAAATATTGAGGAACAACCATGTAAACTCATGAATATGGTGATTTGCGTGAATGATCATGAGTTTTTTATTATCCTTTTATGAGAATGCTTCTGAATCTTGTAAGTTCTTTTTTTGCGGGAATCTTGTAAGCTCTAGTAGACCTCCTAATTTATTCGTTCAGATTTCAAATTCTAAGATGTTATTGTAACTTCTCTAGAACATTTCTGACGTTTTCTTCATGTTTTCTCTTACTCCACCCTAACTTCTTTATAATTGTTTTTATTTCCACGATTCGTTCATTTTAAATGATTAAAGTGTCATGAGTGCGTAACCACTGCCACATGATCAGCCATACCACTTTTTGTAAGGTTGGTAGTAAATATGCTATCACAAATTATGGTTCAAATTTATTTGTTTTGAAAAGTGGGGACTAAAACAAAGCTTAATCAATAGTGGAGGGATCAAATCGATCAAAAATTGTACGTTACCATTTCCCATTGATACCGGGCTTAGTAAAGCATGAACAAGATCACATTAATCCTCATCAGTTCCCTCAAGCCCTGGAACCATTTTCACAAAGTTTTCTTGTTTGAATCCAGGAGACATTTTCAATACACACCAGAATGTACACAAGCTCATCGTTTTGGACACGCATATGATTTGTTTTCCGACACTGTTACCACCCAATGATGAACAGACCAACAAAGGCAGCAGGTGCATTCTCCTGCCAGTTCATTCTGCACATCCTACTTTTTTGTGGGACATTCTGCACATCCTTGGCATCCCTGGCTGACAAGCCGTCGGCATAGATGGATCATGAGCACGGGACACAAACCAGTCAGGAAGCATCAGGCTCTCCACAATAACAGAAAACGAAACTGAAATAAGTGAGCTGCACACGACAGAGAGACCAACCCTGCGTCAAGAGCCTTCGGTCTCCGAAGAATTTTCACCGGAACACGCAAAGGTATCCAGCTTGGTGGGCAAAGCCTTTCAGGAGTACTCTCTTGGGACATCTTGCTAGTAAAAAGACGATAGGTGTGCATGCGTTCAAGAAGGACAAAGCATGGAAATGGGCAGAAAAGCACTGCAGAAGTGTAGAGTTTCACTGTGTTCCTTTAGAAATGTCAACATGGTACCTAAATAATTACGGCCAGTTGATGCCTTGCCTCTTTCTAGAAGAGTTGACATATGCATTATCATGCGAATTAAGATAATCGTTACTGCAGGGAACAAAGCTAAAAAAGATTTGCTGCCGGAAGTGCTCATTTGGCCTCCGGAAGCTATGCCAGACAAAGTTTCAGAATCATATGCGGACGACTTAGGCACGGAACCTCTCAGAGCAGACGAAGCAGTGCGGGAAGTAGAAGGCCGCCACGAACCCCACGACGAATCTGACGGCCGCTCCGATGCTCGACTGGTCGTTGAGCCTGTGCAGCCTGATTCGTACCGGTCTCCATCTCCTCCTCGAGGGGGGGACAATCATCCAACGGTGCACCACAAAGCCCTTGGTTACCAGCAAAGCTCGAAGCCGAAAAGTTCTATGGTGAAGAAGGAATAGGCCCTGATAACAAGTTGTCCGCGACATTGATTGCAGTTAACCGAGTAAGCAAAGTGAATTG